>NC_133538.1:381623194-381931051 GCF_048544455.1 Silene latifolia | reverse complement strand
ACGCATTGAGGAATTGACTTGAAAGAGATATTATGGTCACTAGTTGTGAAACTAGGGAAAGGTTTATGGTTGCTAATGTTCAAGGGTAGTATTTCTTGAGTTGGTCTAGGTTGGTCGGGTTTGTGAAATCCTCCCCGCCTAGGTCACTCAGTCTCACTGTGCCCCTGAAAGTATTATCTTGACCAGATATGGCCTGGCCCAATTGGGTTTGAATTTCCCCTTCGGATCGACGGGTAATCGTGCTCGAACCGACTTGAAGACCAAGTCGCCTTTCTTGATGTTTCTAGGTTTGACCTTTTTTTCGAATGCCCGTTGTATACGTCGTTGGTATAGCTGGACGTTGTGCAAGCCGTTGAGTTACCGTTCGTCTAGATGCGTGAGTTATTCGAACCTTCGATGGGTCCATTCCGCCTCAGGGACTTGACTTTCCATTAGGATGTGTAGATATGGGACTTCCAACTCTACTGGTTGAACCGCCTCCAAAACGTATGCTAGGTAGAAGGGTGTGGCTTCTGTTGGAGTTCGAATGGAGGTTCGGTATCCCCAAAGTGCGAATGAGAGTTTGCTCAACCAATCGCGGCAAATTGTATTGCATCTACTTGATGATGGTGACAAGAGTTTTGTTTGTTGCCTCTACCGCTCCGTTGGTTTGGGGATGATAGGGGGATGATCGATGCCATTTGATTTTGTACTTGTCCAGCAAGGCTTGTGTTTTTGCCCGGAAGTGGGAGCCTTGGTCGCTGATGATTTCATGGGGTACCCCATATCTGCAGATGATGTTGTCCTGAATGAACTTGGCCACTTGTTTGGCGGTCAAGACTGCATAGGACTGCGCTTCCACCTATTTGGTGAAGTAATCGATTGCGACGAGGACAAAGCAAAGTCCTTTGGTTCCTATCAGGTTGACTTTTTCGATGATGTCGATGCCCCAGGTCGAGAAAGGCCACGGTGATGTCATAGTGTATAAGAGGGATGGTGGTATGTGTTGTATGTTTGCAAAGATTTGGCAATTGTGGCAATGTTTGATGTAGTTTCTGCAATCGGCTTCCATTGTGGTTCAATAGTAGCCTAACCGCATGATTTTTCGGGCTAGCATCATTGCGCTCATGTGAGGGCCTCATTCTCCGTCGTGGACCTTTCCCATGACTTTTTTGGCTTTGTGGTGATCAATGCAGAGGAGGAGAATCCCTTGGGGTGTTCTTTTGTATAGTTGTTCTTGGTTTATCATGAACTGTGATACAAGTAAACGGATGGCTCTTTGTCCTCTTGTAGCAGAGTTGGGAGGGAATTCTATTTTGGTTTTGTATTTGAGGATAGCTTGGTACCAAGGTTCGACATGGTTTTCCTCGTCGTTGTTGATGGCACAGTTGTTAGCTGGCTCGCTCCTTCTTTCGACACATAGGGGCATTGATGTCATGTCATCGGGTATGTTGAGGAGCGCGGCAAGTTTTGCTAGGGCATCAGCAAATTGATTTTCCACCCGTGGTAAGTGGAACTAGTCGACTTGGTCGAAAAATTCGGCTTCTTGATTGATTTTTGCTTGGTAGGGTGCTAAGTTGTCGCTTCGGATTTTCCATGATCCGCACACCTGATTGATGATGAGTGAGGAATCACCGTGGACCCTCAACATTTTGATGCCAAGTGTTATGGCTGCTTGTCGGCCGATGAGGCATGCTTCATATTCGGCGGCATTGTTGGTGATGGCGAAGTCTAGCTTGACTGAGATCGGAACATGTTCCCGTTCTAGTGATATTAGAAGGATTCCTACCACGAAGCCTCTTAGGTTTGATGCACCATCGAAGTATAAATCCCATGCGTCGGTATCGGCACAAAGGATGTCTTCGTCAGGAAGTGACCATGTGTCGGTCGTTGGATCCTCGTTGACGGGATTTTCTGCTAGGAAATCGGCGACTACCCTTCCCTTGATAACCTTGAGGGGTACGAATTTGAGGTCAAATTCGGATAGCATGAGTTTCCATCTAGACAACCTTCTGTTTAGTACGGGTTTTTCGAAGATGTATTTGACCGGGTCCATCTTGGAGTAGATGTGAACCGTGTAGCTGAGTATGTAATGTCGTAGCTTCTTCGTTGACCAAACCAGGGTAAGGCATGTCTTTTCCAGCTGGGTGTACATTGTTTCGTATTCGATGAACTTTTTACTGATGTAGTAGATGGCCCGTTCTTCGCCGTCGACTGTTTGTGCTAGCATTTCTCTCATGGCTATGTCGGGGACAGTTAGGTATAGGGATAAGGGAATTCCCTGCTGAGGTGGCATGAGGACAGGAGGCTTGGATAGAATTTCCTTTATCTTGTCGAAGGCCTTTTGACAATCGTCATCCCAATCGGTGTGATCGGAGGCGCGAAGCTTCTTGAAGATTGGTACACAAATCATAGTGAGCTTGGCTATGAAGCGGCTGATGTAATCCCCGAATCTCCTTCTCGTTCTTAGGCCGAGGCATTTGTTGAAGAGCCTTGATTTTGGTAGGATCAATTTCGGTGCCCTTTTTGGTGACGACGTGTCCTAGGAGTTTTCCGGAGGTGACCCCGAATGCACACTTCTGAGGATTTAGTCTCATGTTTTATTTTCGAAGGCGAGCGAAAAATTACCGAAGGGCGCTGAGTGGCCATTCCGCTCTTTTGATTTGACGATCATGTCATCGACGTATACATCCACCTCC
This sequence comes from Silene latifolia, assembly GCF_048544455.1. NCBI lineage: Eukaryota > Viridiplantae > Streptophyta > Magnoliopsida > Caryophyllales > Caryophyllaceae > Silene > Silene latifolia. Next base: position 381,928,373 of record NC_133538.1, on the reverse strand, counting down.
TCGTGCATCATGTCATGTAGGAGAGTTGTGTCGGTTCTTTGGTAGGTTGCTCCGGTGTTGATTAGACCGAAGGGCTTGACAGTGTAGCAATATGTACCCCACTGTGTAGTGAATGCAGTCTTGTGAATGACTTCCTCAGCCATTTTGATCTGGTTGTACCCAGCATTCCCGTCCATGAATAATAAAAGGGCGTGCTCGGCGGTATTGTCCACCAAGATATCAACATGTGGCAGAGGGAAGTCGTCTTTTGGACTTGGTTTCTTCAGGTCCCAGAAGTCGACGCAAACCCGAATTCTCCCGTGTTTCTTAGTTACAAGGACTATTTTGGCCACCCCGTCAGAGTATTCTGAGACCTTGATGAATCCTGCTTTGAACTGTTTGTCTTCCTATTCTTTGATTTTCAAGGCCCATTCGGGGGGCATACGGCACAACTTTTGTTTTATGGGCTTAGCTCCGGGTTTAGTGGGTATCATGTGCTCTGCAATCTCCCTGTCGATCCCAGGTTTGTTTTTGTAGGACCATGCGAATACGTCCTTGTATTCGCGTAGAAGGTCGATGAACTGCTGTCTTTTCGAGGGGTCAAGGGTGGTCTATATCCTATGTTCTTGAGGTGTGTTTTCGGTCCTTACGTTTATGGGTTTGGTCTCCTCAATGATGGGTGTCCTATCCTCTCACTTATCAAGTTCTTTAGCTAGGTGAGGTTGGTAGTCAATCAAGTCAGATTCCTCATATTCGTTCAGAATTGCATTGCAGTTAAATTGAGATGAGTCGTAAGCAAACTTAGCTTTCATTAAGTCGACCTGAGCGAAAAGCTCTAATAGGACAGACATCTCATGGGCAGTCAGAGGCGACACAGTAGAGGAGGTGGCCCCTGGAACAAGCTCCAGGTTTCTACCTTCTTCGGAAGTGAGGATGACCCTTGTTGACTCAGCCTCTGAGACAGCCACAAGTTTGTGATAAAATAGTGGAAATGGGACCTTGACCGGGACATCAGGAGTTCTAGAAGATAAGACAGACTTAGATTCAGACTCAGACTCAGGCTCCTTCTCATCTTTTCTTCCATCTTTGAACATAAGGCCTTCTCCAGTTATGATCTTGAGAATGCGGGCCTGGCGATTGCTCCACTTTGTTGGAATATGTGTCCTCCGACAATAATGCGATCACAACTGTCGAACATGATGATCACATGTTTAAATCTCATTTTAAGAATACATGAGGGATGTAATATTTTACAGTCAACTGGTCCACACATATCGGTAATGATTGGCTGACTGACTAGAATTTGACATTACTATCGTGCGACGGTGGTGATCAGTTGATCCCCTTAGGTCATACCTATAGGGAAATATTCTTAATTGATTTTTTTATTAATCGTATGCTGATACGAGTTAATTAAATTGCTTAAAATTGACGGATGATTTTGTGAGTAAATTTAACATGTCTTATTGTAATTTGATTAAATGAGATACAGTCTAAGTAATCGAATTATTTTATTACTTAGATAAAATTATTGTTTACGAAACAATTGAAATTGAATGAATAATTTATTATAAATACAAGACGTTGTAATTTATAATTTGATAAACTGTTTTGGTACAAGTAATTACGAATTACTAGTCGATTTTGTAAATGACATATTTATGAGTATGTTGATTTTTAATATGTTAAAAATACATTAAATTGTGACATCTCATGTAACATGTAACATGTGACATAATTGACAAATGACAAAATAAAATGGACTACCCATTTTATTTTAAGTGTGCCGAAATAATGGAGGGAATATAAGATTTATATTGTGTTTTTATCTTAAGTGGAAAACACAATGATTAAATCTAACTAGTAGCCTTGCATACCTATTCTTTCTTGGGTAGAAAAACTAGCTCATGCATTGGCTCTACTCTCCCTTGCCAACCGGTTTTAGAGGTGAAAAATGCCAATGTTTTCTCTCTTAATTATTCACTACTTCACTATAATTTCTAGTGTAAGAAATGATCAAAAATTCTCTCTACATCATATGAAAAATTGGAGAAATAAAATCTCACAAATCACTCCCCTCTTGGACCGAAATATTCAAGAACAAATTAATATTTTGTGTCATTTTTAAGTAAGACTAATATTGTTACTAGATCATAAAAATATTGGTTATTAAGGGTATTCCATGGGTATTCACTTTTGGGAGGGATTCTAATTTGGATCCTTTGTTCATCCATTGTTGGAAAGCTCAAGAACAAGTAGAAAGAAGATCTTACTTGTGCCCTTTAATCCGAAACATCATAGTAAGCAGTGACGATTTCTTCTCTACTCTTGTTTTAGTTTGCATGCATAAGATCTAACTTTTATTTTATGACTAAATAAATCATTTCATATATGAATATGTAAATTAATGAGATTAATGAATCCTAACAAGCGGCATCATGAGCCTTAGGTTGTTTGCATGCAAATCGGTTTATAGTTTTTCCGAGTTATATGATTAACATACAAAACTAATTAATTTTGTTTTATGAAGATAAACCTAAAAATAATCTTGCATGTTTAAAGTTTGTGGTCCTAAGTGATTTTTAGGACATTTTGGTTTATTTATGGATTTTATTGTTCATTTTATATAATATTGGCATTTTAAATTGATTTTTTATGATAAAAATGTCATTTTTGGACGAAAAATAGCTAAACTTCTAATTTTTCAGTGGTTTTAGGATATGTTTTCACATATATTATCTACTGATGGCCTGTAAATTTTCATGATAAAATGAGTTGTTTTGCTCGAAATATGGATTTTTTAAGTTAAAATCGTATTTAAATGGGTAAATAGGGTAATATGAGTTATATTTCGAATCTGGTCATGAAAATTTAGTATGTTGTGGTATGAAATTTTACAAGATGTGTCTAAAATATTTGGCTATAATGAAGTCTTTATGCATGATTTATGAATTTTTGATGAAAAATCACATAAATAGTGACTATAATTAGTAATAATGCTAAAACATACTTCATGACTAAGGAATTACGTCACAAGTTGCATTTTATCATATATTTCAGATCTAAAAGTGAAAAGTTGATGAATATAATTTTTCTCATATTTTTATGGTTATAATTGTTAAAACCGATAAACCGTAATATTGTTTTTCTCGATAAATTTTCGAAATTTTTAACCTAAGTTTTGAATATTATGAGTGTCATGATATTTTTCCAGAATGTTCATGAATTTAAATTTCAAATTTTGAAATTATTTGAAATTTTTATGATTTAATTTGAGGTTTATAGCATAAATTTTGTATTTTTGGGTCCATTTATGAACAATATTGAGAAATCAAGTTTAATTATTGTCAAATGTTAGTGGAGACTAATTTTGAGTCCTAAGATGGTTAGGGTAATTAACTTGTACATAAATATGAATTTATGTAATTATTGTTATTTTAATAAGTTAAAACACGCAAATCCGTAAAAATTGATTAATATACGATATTGGCTCTTAAAGGCGATTTGGCATAAAATTTAGAATGTTCATACATATTATAATGCTGAATTTTATTTATGATTGTCATATCTTAATTTTATGTGATTTTTGAATTATGTAATTTTACTTAGTATAGCCTTAGTTTTAATTGATATTACCCAAAATGTATGGTAATATCGATTTGGTTGTAATTATTATGATCTCGTATCACCGTTTTGTAATTTAATAGATTTATTTTTATTTTAATTAAAAATGTATAATAGGAAATTATGTAACTCATTTTGTAATTTATTTATTCCGGAGTACCTTGAAGACGGTGCCACTCGAGAAGGCAATCCATCAAAGAAAATGTTGCCTTGAAATGCGTGCTAAGACCGAAGTTCAAAGGACCAAAGGAGTTGGATTCCGAATTTGTAATAGTTTATTAGATTTACTATTTTTGGAAGGCCATACTAGGATTTTATTTTATGCTTTGCATTTTATTTATATGTTGCATGCATCGCTAAATCGCCATAACTAAACATGCATTTTAAATCGAGTTTATCGACCGTGTCAATTATAATTATCGTAGATCACCGCTTTAGTTCACTTAAAACGTGATAGATAATAAATTGACATGACCTCTCGCTAAAATAAACAATTGAGACTTAGCCTTACCAAAAAGTAGAAACCATGAAAACCTATTTCGTGAGGGAGTGCACTCGGCCCTACCGGGGTACAAACCTTGTTACGTAGGGGAAGTGGGTGATAAATGTCTACCCACCGAATTTATAAAGATAAGGGTTGTATTCGGCTTTACCGATGCCCAAGTTGATGTAAATTTGGATCATGGACACATTTATTCGAAATTTGGGTTGAACGCAGCGAAAGTATTCTCGACAGTTGCCGGATGTGTTTCGGGCTAAAGATAAATATTAATGTAATTTTATCGACCAAGAGTTCTAAAAATAGAATCGATTAAAGAGTTAATCCACCGAGTTATATTGATGAGGGTTATATTCGGCTTTACCGATGCCCAAGTTAATATGAATTTGGATCTTGGGATCATTTATCATAGTTGGGTAGAGGTCACTATGTAAATGCTTTACTTGTTATTTACAAGTATTAATAAAACGATAAAGATTAAGTTTTCCATTATTCCGTTATCATATTGTTCTATTTCTTTACCTCAATTTATATACGATATCATTTTGATTTTAGTTCAAATCTCCATTAAAACATCATAACTAAAGAGAAAATTTAAATTTTCTTCTAAAAACCTCGTATTATCCATTGTAATGATCTCTTGTGAAGAGTATAGATAAAAGTTATTCGTGATCAAAAGGGCTTTTGATTTTCGACTAACATATCTACTTACAATAAATTGGTTCTCATATGCTTAATTGAGTTGAGTACTTTGAAGCGTTAAATCATTTTTGGTGACTAGATTTGTTGGAAATCATAATAGACCAAAATACCGCAACTAGTTCAATGAAAGTTTTAAGACTAAACAAATGAATGAAGAGTAGTCTTCGTGAATTTCAATATTCCTTCTCTTAGCAAAGACTCATTGAAATGAGTGGGAGCATTCTCTTGAACCGTTAAGAAAAGGACGAGGTTCAAAGAAGTAAAATTAGAATGAAATTGATACAAGGTAATGTTAAAAGTAACGTTATTGAGAATAACAATACTAAACCTGTCAATGTCGACCGATAAGTTTCCATTGTCTTAATTGTTGGACGCTAGAAAGGAAACTACCCAAATTATTGAAGAATCAACAAGTAAGTTGTGGGACATCTAATGGGACCTTCTTCTTTAAATGTTTATTTCATTGACATAAATTTTTCTAATACTACTTCGTCGATATTAGAAACCGATGGTGGTTTTCATCATTGTATTTGATACATAGGATGTTTAAAATATGATGACTAGCAACAATGATGTTGAGAGATAGAATCATTGTGTACTCAATCTAGTTTTTAGGTTTAAAGTTGTACTTAATTGTGACTATTAAGTGAATAAACTCTAAATAAGAATATAAACTTGTTAAGATACAAAAGAGGTTTCACTTTTGTGACCCTATACATCATTATTTGATGTATGGCTAGCCCATTATCATGGTGATTATATTCTAAACCAAACTAGAATGACATATCATGTAGATGATGTAAGACTCAAATTGGTAACCCAAGATTAAACCTTAAATTCTGGAATGATGAACGCAAAGAGTTATCGAGTACTCTTCGAACCATTAGATTGTTAATCTTATGGTATATGCGTATCTTGTATTCAAAGCAAGATGCCTCGTTCTTTTTGGTTGAATAGGAGATCGAGGTTGTAAATCATTGATCCAAAATAGGTTGATCATTTTTTACCAACGATTTAAGTTGACGCTAATGTGTTCACTTAATAAGGTAAATAGAGAAATCTTTGAAGAAGTTCAAAGAGTTTAAAGAATCACAATTTAGTCGTGATGGGATTATCAAAGTGAAGACTTTGATATAAGCCAAAGGAAATGTGATATAGTATCACAAATTAATCTCTCTTAGCACGCATTATGGGATAATGTGTGGTTGGATAAAGAAATCAAACGCTATTCGATATGGTTTGGACTTCAATCAAGTTACTTTGAGTTACTTGATCCTTTTGGGGATTTTATCATTTTGTCTAAATTATTTTTCCACTAAATCTAAAACGAATCATATGAGATATGAAATGGTAGGGTACCATGTTTGTAAGTTTACACAAGAAACAAATACTTTTTCTCCTTAAAATAATCACGAGTACAACGGGTTTGTGGCTCATGAAGCTCTCTTTCTAGAATACAAGTTTATTTCTAGAAGACAGAGTGGGAGAAAATATTCAAGAGCCACAAAAGAATTGTGTCAAAAATTGTATGTCGCAAGAAACTAAGAAACTGTATTTTCTTGGCTACATGACGTTGTTTCATAGAAACCTAGGAGGTTAAATTCATCACTTCTTGAAGATCATGAATTCATGTTACTTTTAAGAAAGTAAAGAGCTTACAACTTAACAAAGAAATTGTTTGATTCAAGTTTCTTCTGGAAAGTAATGAATATATGACTTACATGAGAGTGTTTAAGTCACAACTCAATACAAGGCATAGAGCCATGAAAATCCGAAATAAATTCCAAGTGAATTGATAGATATCAAAGCTTGATTAGTTGCAAAGGGTTTTGCACTAGTTGAAATGCTTAAGTTGTAACACCCGCAAATTTCTCATTCTGACATTTAAAATTTATTTAACCGTTCGATTACTTTATTTCATATTTTTAAATTATTTAATTTAATTAACCTCCTTTTGAACATAAATTTTATATAATTTACATTCTTACAAGCTTGTTTATATAAAATAAATATTTCAGTCGGATAATAATAATTTTGACGATAATAATAGTTTTCCGTCTTAAGTTATAGACACATTTCCGTCTAGCAGGATCGTCGCATTTCTCTTATAAAGCTTTTTCAATTCGGACCAACCCGATTCCGACAACACTCACTCTTACACTCTAACTTAATTATTATTATTATTATTATTATTATTATTATTATTATTATTATTATTATTATTATTATTATTATTATTATTATTATTATTATTATTATTATTATTATTATTATTATTATTATTATTATTATTATTATTATTATTATTATTATTTTATTCCCTCCCCTACCCGTCACTTTCCCCTACCCCATTTCCTTTCTACCTTTTCGCGTCACCTACTGCAACAACAACAATCAACAACAAATCGCCATTTTTCCTTCCAAGCTTCAAACCCCGATTTCTCCCCCATTGCTCAACCAAATTCGATAAATTTTACACCATTAGCTTCCTCTTCTCGTTCTCCTTCTCTGTATGTAAGAAAGGGCCAACCTTTCGTCCTATTTCAGAACGACCGTCTTACAAGGGATTCGGATTTTGGTCTACTTTCTTTCATTTTTGGGTTTAAGGTCACCCTTGGACGGTTCCTTGGACTTTAAGGGATCAAAAACAGGTAACGGTGATAGGTTACTCGACAAATGTCGAAATTTCCGTCTTTTGTGTCGTTTTATATGCTCTTGTTTGATAAAGTTTGATCCTTTATGTTTTTCTCATTTGTATGATATTTTTCGTCTCAAAGTAATGTTTGGATTAGGCTGTTTTTATTCGTTCTTCATTTAGACCGGTTTGGAACGATTTATGTGTTTTCGAGACTGTATTGAGACGTAAATTGGAATGTTTTTGGGACAGGTTTTATGCGACTGTTGTATTGTATATTTGGGCATTTCGAGTCGTATCTATATCTTCCCTTACTTGCCAAAGAACACATTTTTGTTGGATGTTAAAAGAAGCGTTGGGGAAATGATAAGAGTATGAGAAAGGACTGGTTTTCGGGCTAATTAAACTCACCAATCAAAATAAATACTAGATGTAATATTGAACAAACACCTTGGCGACTGAAACTGGTTGATAGTGCAGTATTTCTTAATCATGCTACTCTTACATTGCTCTAAAAACAACTTCCAAGACACCACCTTTAACAAATAATGAAACACTATGCGACTGAGGTTTGGAGTAAATGTAGTGGCTGTTAATCATGTGTTTATCATGCTTTGTTTCCGTCTCAACCTTGCTTTCATTTCCGTCTTAATTTATAGTCGAATGGACTGTTTTGGAACTCTGTTTTGGAATAACCTTGGATGGGTATTTGGGACTGTTTTAAGGCGGGAAGTGGACTGCTTTGAGTCAGTTTTGCAGGTACTTTGGGACAGTTTTGGGACGGATAAGACAGTACCTTTCAGGACTATTTTTGGGGCGTAAGAGTGACTGGTGTGGGACGGGTTTACCGTGTTTCTTTTGGGGCTGTTATAATGTATGGAGCAGACTGTTTGGGGACTGATGGGGGACTGTTTTAGGACTGTTTTGAGGACAGTCGAGTACGGTTTTGGTGGCTGTTTTGGCGCGGTCTTAAGTAGCTGTACTGGACTGTCTTTGATCCACTTTGAGCAGGCTGCTTATGGGTTAGTTACGGTTTACACGGTCTTGTATGGGCTGTTTTGGGAATGTCAAGTAGGGGATATGGTGGTTGATTTGGGTGATTAAACATGGTTTTTGTGGCTTTTTTTGGACAAGAGAAAGGTCTGTTGGGGGAGTGCGGGGGCATGGTTGTGGCACGGCAACGGGGCCAAGGTGTTGGATGCGGCCTTGGTCACGGCTAGTTGTGAGTTATGTTTAGGGCTGTCCAATTGACACCCTTTAGTTGTGTTTGGGTCTTTGTCAAAAGGGACTTTGAGTCGTGTTTAAGGATTGTCTCGGCATAAGTTGGTTATTAGAATTATTTAAAATCCCGCCTCGTGTTTTATATAATGTAATTCGTTAAATATCATTCATTTTTATATTCTTCTCACATTAATCATGAATGTGGAATTTATTATTTATTCAAGTCAAAATTCGATGAAATGTCTCATTTACCTATAATATGAATTTTTAATCTGTTCATTCTCATTTATTTATCGTATCTCAAATATGAGCGAATTATTCTACCTGTTTAATTAAATTGAGTCATTCATAATTGAATGCTTGTTCTGTTTATTATAAATGGTTCATTTCCGTTTGTCTACATTTTTATTCAAATGACAAATATTGAAGAAATGGGTTACTCATTCATATTCATGATTATGATTTGGCATAAAATGTCTTACTTGGATTATCATCGGTTCATTACATGTAGTAGTCTCCTTCCAAGTTGATTCGTATCGCTTGGTTGAGTCGTGTTCGTTTGATAATGCCTTTATGCTATACCTTTTTGCTTGACTTGTCTTTACGCCTCTTTCGGACTGTCCTGCCGATTGTGGGTTTAGCTCATATCTTCCGCCTCTTTCGGACTGTTCTGCCGATTGTGGTTTCTCGATTTCCGATCTGTCTTCGAGTCTTGGATGCGGACTGTTCTGCCGCATGTCGAATCGGGGACCGTTCTGCCCCGAGAGTCTGGCCTGATTTAGACTAGGACTGAGTCTTGGGAGTACCATTGTCGTCCTACCAGGGGAATTATATTTTGATATATGAGTAGTATAGGTCTTGCTTGGTTATAGATATTGGTATTTGTCTGTTGTCTGTCTTGGTCCTATTGGATACTAGGGGTGAGCTATAAGCCCTCTAGTTGCGATATGATCGTCGGGATTGATGTTCCCATCCGTTCTTATGGTGAGATGCAAGCCATAAGTATGAATGTGACATTAGTAGCCACGTCCCGTACAATGTTTGCTAAGTGGTTTTCCAAGTAATGCCTACAGTTTCTATCCTTGTAATTTGTATTGGTTGCTCTCTTACTTAATTGCTTCACATGATTCGGATTCTAGTCTCATATCTATGTTGTATTTCCTTGAAATGCGTGCCCTTGTATAAATGACCGTATTCTTGTCTCTCATATTATTTAATTGTCTCACATGCATAGTTTAACCGTTATCATGCTAATGTTGATCCTATCTTCTTCCATCTCATTTAATTACCATGTTTAAACCTAAACTTGATATCCATATTTTTGTAAGAGTCTTACATGACTTACCTGTTTTAGTTCTTTGTTATGTTCGTTTCGACATTTTGTGGCTGGGAGAACCTTGAGTTACTCCCCACTGACTGTGGCGTTCATGTTTACATGAATGACAGGTATTAGTTGGTGCATCTATGGGGTGAAGACATATGTGAGCTAGCGAGCACTTTGGCCTAGTAGTTGGTTTATGAGGATTGCTTAGATTTACCTTTTATTGTTTTGTCATTCGAGGGATATATTTTCCCTCACCTTGACTATCACGTTTGTATATTTTAATCTTTATTTCCGCATTATTTATTTACGTTTTAGATTTAATGAATCCGCACTTTAATTTTTTTTTAAGTTTCAAAAATTTCCTAATTTCCGCTTGAATTTATAAGTTATATTTTCCGCTTTATCGCGGGGTGTCACAGTTGGTATCAGAGCCTGTGTTGCTCCCGACGCACACACGTGTACTCCAAATTTAAATTTGAACTTGACCTTGAATAATGAATGAGAGATGGGTAGACTTAAGGACCTAAGGTGGTAGTCTGTAGTGTGTTTGCTCTTTGTTAGGTTCTAACATGTTTGTTGATTGTCATTTAATAATTGTTGGGCCCTTGGATCAATGACCGTGAGCTTATCTATGTGGAGATCAAGACTTGGTGCCTAATGCCTAAAGCGAAGATTTGTTCAACCTTTGAAGAATGCTTCTTCTTCCTCGAAAATATTCTTCATTCTTTGTGTACCTTACCTTATTCTTTACTTCTTGATGCTTACTTCTTCTTCTAAACTCTCTTTTCTTTTTCTTGGAAGTTACTCTTGTAATCTCCCAACTTGTCCCTTGTTCCTTGCTTATCCTCCCTTAACGCCTTTTGATGGTACTCTTTCTTTTGAGGAATGTTGATCTTGGTTGGAAAATTTGACTTTTGAGGAGATTGTTGTGTTTGACCCTTAAACCTGGTTTTGAGAGGATTTGATATTGGAAAGACTTAGGTAGTTTGATGAGACATACTTGATGGTTCTTATACCTAGATCATTGATAAAGTGAGTATATTTGAGTGGTGGATTTTGTGTGTCAGGTGTGAGTTGCATTGGTTACTAAGGTTATAGAACCTGGCTTTGTTGTTTATGTTTGGGAAACTAGTGCTTAGTACTTGACCTAAGGTGAATGAAATTGAATGGTGGATTTGAGGATATAGGATTGACTAAGTAAGTCGAGTTTTTGATTGGCTTCCATAATCACTTTGGACATGAGAGTTTGATAATGTGCATGACCATATGAGAAAAGCTAATGGTGGGATTATTAGTTGGCTTAAGTGAGTGATATTGATTACTACTTGAGGTATGGTATGAGAGTGAGAGTAAGCTACATTGTTGGGAAGTCTTAGCACTTGTTTTAGTAATTAGAAAGGATAATGGTATGGTTGACACCAATTGTTAGGTTAAAGAACGTAGTTTCAATTTATGGTCTTAGAAACTTTGAGGTTGTATTTAGTACTTGAGATGATGGGATGATGTTGTAGTGAGTGTAGTTCCGCTTTTGGGAATCCTTAATAAGTAAAAGGATAGGGAGACTCGAGGTCTCATTGATTTTTCAGACTTTAGGTTGACATGTTACTACCTTGCCTTATAGGAGAACCTTGTGGAATATTTGAGGAACCCTTTCTGGGAATTTAGAGCTTAGTATTCGGATCTTTGATTGGGGATTTTATCATTTTGAGAAACCCGTGCTTGACACTAGTTGGTTTTCAGGACCATTTGGATGATCTTGTTGTTTGAGATATGAGTACCTGGCGTTTCCTTTTTGTCTAATCCCCTTTCTCCTTTGACCATAAGCTTACCGTTCATACCTTGCTTCCTCGCTTCATCGTGCTCCTCCTTTAAGTTTGATACTCGCAACCTGTGAAACTCTATCTTTGACATCCTTGTCGACCTACTTCGATTCTTATCACTAGGAAGTTCATCATAGCTCTTTTGTTGGTTAAGTCTGGATCCTCTTAGCGTACTTTGTATTTATGATATCGAAGTTACTTTTCTTTTAGTACAATTTCTAAACGTTTCTAGCTACCATTTTTGGTTCGTTGTTAAAAATTTATATTACTCTTACAAAACTTTACCTATTTTAAAAGCTGAAAATTTGATTTAGTTCCCTATTTGTTCTTTGAGTATAAACTCATTTATCATAATTTTAATTGCTAAACCCGAGATTTCTTTAAATTTTATCCAATTTCTATTAACTTTGATCTGTTTGTGATTTCTTTGCCAAGGTTTGATGCTATCTTTTCACAAACTTGACTCCTTTTTGAGTTTAAAAGTGAAACTTTTATTTTTATATTGGCTTGTGTGAATGAAAATTTGAGTAAATTACCTTTCTCTTTTCATTTTAACGTTGATCGGATGTTAGAACTCGTTATTGGAGACGTTTAATAACTTGTTCTACGCTTGTCGGCGAGTGATTTTTGTTTTAAATTTGTCTTTGAGTTGGAAAGTTAGCGTTCTTGTGTGCACAACAAGAGCAATTTCGTTCCATGAATGAGACCTATACTTTTGAAAACTCTTCATTAATGTTTCTGAAAGTATTTTGATTTTTCATTTATACAAATGATTTGTCTTTTGACCTTATCATTGATTTGGAATGTGATATTCTTGAATACGTAACGAGAACACTTTCGTTCCTTTGATGAGAATCTGGTTCTGTCGAAAAATTTTATTTGAAACTTTTGAAAGAATTTTAATTCTTACTATTTGTAACCTTTTTAAATGCTGTGGTTACCGATTTCAAAATTCCAGTTTCATTTTATATAACCTTTCATTTCTACTTTCAAGTTTCGAGGACGAAACTTTTTAAAAGATGGGGTGATTGTAACACCCGCAAATTTCTCATTCTGACATTTAAAATTTATTTAACCGTTCGATTACTTTATTTCATATTTTTAAATTATTTAATTTAATTAACCTCCTTTTGAACATAAATTTTATATAATTTACATTCTTACAAGCTTGTTTATATAAAATAAATATTTCAGTCGGATAATAATAATTGTGACGATAATAATAGTTTTCCGTCTTAAGTTATAGACACATTTCCGTCTAGCAGGATCGTCGCATTTCTCTTATAAAGCTTTTTCAATTCGGACCAACCTGATTCCGACAACACTCACTCTTACACTCTAACTTAATTATTATTATTATTATTTTATTCCCTCCCCTACCCGTCACTTTCCCCTACCCCATTTCCTTTCTACCTTTTTGCGTCACCTACTGCAACAACAACAATCAACAACAAATCGCCATTTTTCCTTCCAAGCTTCAAACCCCGATTTCTCCCCCATTGCTCAACCAAATTCGATAAATTTTACACCATTAGCTTCCTCTTCTCGTTCTCCTTCTCTGTATGTAAGAAAGGGCCAACCTTTCGTCCTATTTCAGAACGACCGTCTTACAAGGGATTCGTATTTTGGTCTACTTTCTTTCATTTTTGGGTTTAAGGTCACCCTTGGACGGTTCCTTGGACTTTAAGGGATCAAAAACAGGTAACGATGATAGGTTACTCGACAAATGTCGAAATTTCCGTCTTTTGTGTCGTTTTATATGCTCTTGTTTGATAAAGTTTGATCCTTTATGTTTTTCTCATTTGTATGATATTTTTCGTCTCAAAGTAATGTTTGGATTAGGCTGTTTTTATTCGTTCTTCATTTAGACCGGTTTGGAACGATTTATGTGTTTTCGGGACTGTATTGAGACGTAAACTGGAATGTTTTTGGGACAGTTTTATCATCGTTGTTGTATTGTATATTTGGGCATTTCGAGTCGTATCTATATCTTCCCTTACTTGCCAAAGAACACATTTTTGTTGGATGTTAAAAGAAGCGTTGGTGAAATGATAAGAGTATGAGAAAGGACTGGTTTTCGGGCTAATTAAACTCACCAATCAAAATAAATACTAGATGTAATATTGAACAAACACCTTGGCGACTGAAACTTGTTGATAGTGCAGTATTTCTTAATCATGCTACTCTTACATTGCTCTAAAAACAACTTCCAAGACACCACCTTTAACAAATAATGAAACACTATGCGACTGAGGTTTGGAGTAAATGTAGTGGCTGTTAATCATGTGTTTATCATGCTTTGTTTCCATCTCAACCTTGCTTTCATTTCCGTCTTAATTTATAGTCGAATGGACTGTTTTGGAACTCTGTTTTGGAATAGCCTTGGATGGGTATTTGGGACTGTTTTAAGGCGGGAAGTGGACTGCTTTGAGTCAGTTTTGCAGGTACTTTGGGACAGTTATGGGACGGATAAGACAGTACCTTTCAGGACTATTTTTGGGGCGTAAGAGTGATTGGTGTGGGACGGGTTTACCGTGTTTCTTTTGGGGCTGTTATAATGTATGGAGCGACATTTGGGGACCGATGGGGATTTGTTTTAGGATTTTGAGGACAATCGAGTACGGTTTTGGTGGGTGTTTTGGCGCGGTCTTAAGTAGTCAGATCTTTGGTGTCTTTGATCCACTTTTTTGCTTATGGGTTAGTTACGGTTTTTACGGTCTTGTATGGGCTATTTTGGGAATGTCAAGTAGGGGATATGGTGGTTGATTTGGGTGATTAAACATGGTTTTTGTGGCTTTTTTTGGACAAGAGTAAGGTCTGCATTGGGGGAGTGCAGGGGCATGGTTGTGGCACAGCGGCGGGGCCAAGGTCATTGGATGCGGCCTTGGTCACGGCTAGTTGTGAGTCATGTTTAGGGTTGTCCAATTGACACCCTTTAGTTGTGTTTGGTGTCTTGTCCAAAGGGGACTTTGAGTCGTGTTTAAGGATTGTCTCGGCATAAGTTGGTTATTAGAATTATTTAAAATCCCGCCTCGTGTTTTATATAATGTAATTCGTTAAATATCATTCATTTTTATATTCTTCTCACACTAATCATGAATGTGGAATTTATTATTTATTCAAGTCAAAATTCGATGAAATGTCTCATTTACCTATAATATGAATTTTTAATCTGTTCATTCTCATTTATTTATCGTATCTCAAATATGAGCGAATTATTCTACCTGTTTAATTAAATTGAGTCATTCATAATTGAATGCTTGTTCTGTTTATTATAAATGGTTCATTTCCGTTTGTCTACATTTTTATTCAAATGACAAATATTGAAGAAATGGGTTACTCATTCATATTCATGATTATGATTTGGCATAAAATGTCTTACTTGGATTATCATCGGTTCATTACATGTAGTAGTCTCCTTCCAAGTTGATTCGTATCGCTTGGTTGAGTCGTGTTCGTTTGATAATGCCTTTATGCTATACCTTTTTTCTTGACTTGTCTTTACGCCTCTTTCGGATTTTATCCTGCCGATTGTGGGTTTAGCTCATATCTTCCGCCTCTTTTGATCATCCCGCCGATTGTGGGTTCTCGATTTCCGATTTGTCTTCGAGTCTTGGATGCGGACTGTTCTGCCGCATGTCGAATCGGGACCGTTCGCCCGAGAGTCGGCGATTTAGACTAGGACCGAGTCTTGGGAGTACCATTGTCGTCCTACCAGGGGAATTATATTTTGATATATGAGTAGTAAAGGTCTTGCTTGGTTATAGATATTGGTATTTGTCTGTTGTCTGTCTTGGTCCTATTGGATACTAGGGGTGAGCTATAAGCCCTCTAGTTGCGATATGATCGTCGGGATTGATGTTCCCATCCGTTCTTATGGTGAGATGCAAGCCATAAGTATGAATGTGACATTAGTAGCCACGTCCGTGCAATGTTTTCTAAGTGGTTTTCCAAGTAATGGCTACAGTTTCTATCCTTGTAATTTGTATTGGTTGCTCTCTTACTTAATTGCTTCACGTGATTCGGATTCTAGTCTCATATCTATGTTGTATTTCCTTGAAATGCGTGCCCTTGTATAAATGACCGTATTCTTGTCTCTCATATTATTTAATTGTCTCACATGCATAGTTTAACCGTTATCATGCTAATGTTGATCCTATCTTCTTCCATCTCATTTAATTACCATGTTTAAACCTAAACTTGATATCCATATTTTTGTAAGAGTCTTACATGACTTACCTGTTTTAGTTCTTTGTTATGTTCGTTTCGACATTTTGTGGTTGGGAGAACCTTGAGTTACTCCCCACCGATCGTGGCGTTCATGTTTACATGAATGACAGGTATTAGTTGGTGCATCTATGGGGTGAAGACATGTGTGAGCTAGCGAGCACTTTGGCTATTAGTTGGTTTATTAGTATTGCTTAGATTTACCTTTTATTGTTTTGTCATTCGAGGGATATATTTTCCCTCACCTTGACTATCACGTTTGTATATTTTAATCTTTATTTCCGCATTATTTATTTACGTTTTAGATTTTAATGAATCCGCACTTTAATTTTTTTTTAAGTTTCAAAAATTTCCTAATTTCCGCTTGAATTTATAAGTTATATTTTCCGCTTTATCGCGGGGTGTCACATAAGTCTATTTGGATCTTCTTAGGGATTGTGTTTCATTATGATGATATACATATAGCAAGTGAATCTAAAACCCACTTCTTCAATTAGAAGGAATGTATTCAATACATGTCTTGAGTTTTGTAGATTCTTGCAATCCTAAGATAATGTGGAACTTAAGAGAGGGTCTTAAGTAGGACATCAATGAGTTGGAATCAATGTTTTGATCATGTTATAAAACTTTTCTCGATAAGTCAAGAAGTTGTGTTTATACATGGAGTTTAGTGGGAGTTACGAAAATTTTAATTAGTCTTATATGTGGATGACAAATTGATCATTGGGAATGATTTGACACTTATGGAGTATTATAATACATCTTTAATATCCGGATTTATGGAGATAAATCCACATGATATTAGCGCCAAATAAGAAGTCTTATGTTGATAAGATTCATGATTAGTTCAATCGAGTTGAACATATTTGATTGATTCCATTTGCCTCCGCTGCCGGATCAATTGAATGAGTGATGATGTATAGCACTTCATATACTTTGAGTATGATGAATTGTTTCAAAATCGAATTTGAGTAATAGTTACCAAATAGTCATATTGATTATTCTTAAGTGCTTGAAGAAGCATTAAAGATGCAAAGTTAAGTGTTTTTGCAATTCACAAATTTGTGTAAGGGCTTACACTAATGACTATTGAGATTGCATAAGTTTTCAGACAAAAACCGTATTCAAAACACCTAAAGATGGTTAAAGAACCATTGTGGCTATGTTATTTATGAAATGGATTTGTTAGAATCGTTCTAATCAATAAAGAACAATAAGGATGCTCACAACGGAAATTGAGTACACTTGCAATCATGAGATGTGAGAGAGGGATGGGTCCCGCACACTGTGAAAACAGTGGGAGCTATTCTAAGGCTAGAGGGCCTATGTCTAGATTGGATCTAGACACGTACTCAGAAAGTTTTGTAATACAAATGTATACATTACAAAGGAAAACGAGTATGTAGTAAGGTTGAGTAAGGTACAAGAAGTTGATAAAACCTACTAACCAAAGCCTTCTCATAGGCTTAACATGATGTGTCATGTCATATGTCATTTCAATTGCATTGAGATGAACAACTACATATAAGATGAAAATGGATTATAAAAATATGAAGTAGTAATCAGGTATTGACTATTCATATGTGATAATCACATTTGTCGTTCGAGTTTTTAAATCTAAAAACTCCTTTTATACCTTGTTACATCCAAACGGGTTGTAGAGACAATATTGAACCCCGTTAAAGTGAACCCGGATTAACATGATATTTGCCCATAGTCACTTGTATGAAGTGACGTCTCGAAGTGACTAGAGTGTGATGCGATTGATGGCAAGTTCAAGTGCCATTGAGTCATGTGAGATGACTAGTCGATCACATAGGCAGACTGTTAGGAACACTTTGTCGGGCCTTATGACCGCTTATAGAGTTCTGGCAAATTTATATAGCCTGGTCGTGGCGAGAGCTACTATAGTATTCGAATGAGTCGATTCTTTTGACTAAAGACTGTTCGCCCAAGGTAGCACAGTTTCAGATTAACTTTGATTTATGTTACTACGACCTTCGTAAATGGGGTCAAATGGACATATTTTGGGTTATGATGGCTGTGGCTAGTCGAAGGGAATAGTGCGATAGGAATTGTCCACCCCCTTGTCAGGGTTAAAATAATATCTCAGAGCCACTCGAGGAGTAATGAACTGGAAATGCGTGGCCACGCTCAGAAGGTATCTATGGTAGATAATTCCGGTCAATAAGTTATTCTCAAGATCGAGGAAACCACTCTCGATATGATCACTTGCAAGTACGACCTAAAAGACACCTTGCATTGAGTGGGAGATAGTAATAGGACAAGAGTATTGGTGACGCACACTTGTCGAGGACAAGTGGGAGATTGTTGGAATATGTGTCCTCCGACAATAATGCGATCACAACTGTCGATCATGATGATCACATGTTTAAATCTCATTTTAAGAATACATGAGGGATGTAATATTTTACAGTCAACTGGTCCACACATATCGGTATTGATTGGCTGACTAGAGTTTGACATTACTGTCGTGCGACGGTGGTGATCAGTTGATCCCCTTAGGTCATACCTATAGGAAAATACTCTTAATTGATTATTTAATTAATCGTATGCCGATACGAGTTAAATATATTGCTTAAAATTGACGGATGATTTTGTGAGTAAAGTTAACGTGTCTTATTGTAATTTGATTAAATGAGATACGGTCTAAGTAATCGAATTGTTTTATTACTTAGATAAAATTATTGTTTACGAAACAATTGAAATTGAGTGAATAATTTATTATAAATACAAGACGTTGTAATTTATAATTTGTTTTTGGGGAAATGTAAGTAGTTTTCATAATCAAAAAAATATCCCATTACATCAATATTAATGACCCAAAGTAGTTGAAGAAACTATAAAGTTGGGTACCTCATAGCTTCTTCACCCAATCAAGTACAGACCTACTATTACATTTTAGATCAAGCATCTGCAAACGAGCTCTAACATCTAGCTGCACCTTCTGAACAAGACACACAGGTTTCATTACAATTTTGTCTATCCTACAACCATTACGATGTTGCCACAAATGATACATGAGACTTGCTAGGATGACCCCAATTATCTTCTTCTTAGTAGCAGAATGTATTCTCCATTTAATCCACCATTGAAAACTGTCTTGCGCAGGCACCAGTACATTGCACCAATTCTGCACCAGAATATGACATTGTTTGCTAAATGCACAACCAAAAAAGTGGTGACTGTGATCCTCAGCCATAACTCCACAAACTTCACAACTGTTAGTGTCAAGGATCCCCATCCTTACCAAACAATCCTGAGTAAGTAGCCTATTCTGAGCTACTAACCAGCAGAAAAAAGAATGCTTGGGACATATCCACTTGTTTAAAATCCAAGGATACCAGGCAACTTTATCAGTGAGAGGTTTTAGAAAGAAATACCCTTTTTGTGCTGTATAAGGCTCACCTGTGGAGAGTAAATTCTTGAACCTATTCTTGACCTGGCAAATATTCCTCCAGGCCCAGCTAGCACCACTATGAGGTTCATAATCCATCCAGTTAGCAGATTTAATATAGACTGCATGCACCCATCGAACCCACAGATGGTCAGTCTTTTGTTGCACCCACCAGACATACGTTCCAATAGTGGAAATGTTCCAGGTATGAAGGTCCCTGAAACTAAGCCCCCCTGCTTCTTAGGTCTGCAAATCTTCTCCCAAGCAACCAGGGCAGGGTTCTCCTTGGGATCCTTACCATACCAGAGATACTGCCTACATATCTTTTTAATTGCACCAATGACAGTCTTAGGCAAGATAAAAATGCGAGCCCAATAATAGTGCAAGGTGCTAAGGACAGATAATTTATAATTTGATAAACCGTTTTGGTACAAGTAATTACGAATTACTAGTCGATTTTGTAAATGACATATTTTATGAGTATGTTGATTTTTAATATGTTAAAAATACATTACATTGTGACATGTCATGTAACATGTAACATGTGACAAAATTGACAAATGACAAAATAAAATGGACTACCCATTTTATTTTAAGTGTGCCGAAATAATGGAGGGAGTATAAGATTTATATTGTGTTTTTATCTTAAGTGGAAAACACAATGATTAAATCTAACTAGTAGCCTTGCATACCTATTCTTTCTTGGGTAGAAAAACTAGCTCATGCATTGGCTCTACTCTCCCTTGCCAACCGGTTTTAGAGGTGAAAAATGCCAACGTTTTCTCTCTTAATTATTCACTACTTCACTATAATTTCTAGTGTAAGAAATGATCAAAAATTCTCTCTACATCTTATGAAAAATTGGAGAAATAAAATCTCACAAATCACTCCCCTCTTGGACCGAAATATTCAAGAACAAATTAATATTTTGTGTCATTTTTAAGTAAGACTAATATTGTTACTAGATCATAATAATATTGGTTATTAAGGGTATTCCTTAGGTATTCACTTTTGGGAGGGATTCTAATTTGGATCCTTTGTTCATCCATTGTTGGAAAGCTCAAGAACAAGTAAGAAGGAGATCTTACTTGTGCCCTTTAATCCGAAACATCATAGTAAGAAGTGACGATTTCTTCTCTACTCTTGTTTTAGTTTGCATGCATAAGATCTAACTTTTATTTTATGACTAAATAAATCATTTTATATATGAATATGTAAATTAATGAGATTAATGAATCCTAACACACTTGACATTTTTCCTCAAGCCTCGTGTAGCTTTCTCTGGGTCAGCGCAGAGATTAAGGCAGTGGGATCAAAATGGTTGTCTTTTAGAGCAATGTTGATGATGTCCTTATAGTCGAGGTGCTTGATGGTGTCCTCTCCGAAGAGGAGGCTCACTGCTTGACCGTCCAGGCAAGGGGTTGATTCAGATTTGGTGGACGCAGCTTTGGAGTTGTCGGGGATGAAGTAGCAGTCTTGAAAGACTTCTACGCCCGGGTGTTTGACCTTTGCTACAGATGCGTAGATTGGCTCAAGAAAGCTGTTGTAGATCTCGGACTCTCCCTTGGGGATGAAATATCTATTGAGAGTCAAGTGGTAGGGTGGGAGGATGACTCCGTTCTTCTTGCGCTTCCGAACTAGGAGATACATTTCCTAGATGTCTTCATCGGTCGGCTCATAGCCTAGCCCAAAGGAGATGTTGGGGACCTTGACCTATTTCATGGGAAGCAAGGTGCTCTTCAACGGATTGAGAGGTAGGCCCGGGAAATAACCCTGGCGTATCAAAATGCGGTTGAATGTGAGGTTCGAGAATGGGTCACAATCAAAGAGCGTTGATTCATTGGTTAAGGCATTCAGAGCTTGGAATCCCCAAATTTCGTTGCCGTCCTCTTCAATGGCCTGAGAGGCTATTCCCTTCTTCATGATAGCCTTGATCGAGGATGCATGAATTGTGATTGTTTTCCCGTTGAAAGGGACCCTGATTTTCTGATGAAGGGTTGAAGTGACGGCCTTGGCGGCGTGAATCCAGAGGCGTCCCAGAAGCATGTTGAAAGAGACGTCGATTTCTCCCACCTGAAAACTGCTTTTCATTCCAGGGGTCCAGTTGCAATGGTTAAGGTGATGAGCCATGCGATCTTAACACGAGTGTCGTCATAGGCGCGTACTCCTTTATTAGTCGGGACCAAGTCAGCTTCTTTGATACCCAGTTTATGAGCCGTCTTGAGGGGAATGATATTAACCACATATCCGTCATCCACTAGAACCATGGGTACACTCTTCTTGAGACACTGCACAGTGATGTACAGGGCCAGGTTATGGTTGCCTGCGCACAGAGGGATATCTTCGTCGGAGAAGATGACCAGGTATTTCAGGTCGGGGACATCCCTAGTCATGTGTGCTACCACTTATTCAGGACATGAGGTAGAGAGAACTGTCAACTTTCCTAAGGCTTGAAGCAAAGCTTGCCGATGTTCGAAGGATGTAGCAATCAGTTGCCAAATTGAAATTTCAGCCTTCGCCTTTTACAGTTGTTTAAGGATCGAGTTTTTGGGAACCATGGGTTGAGCGTCCGCGTCCGGGACGACTTGGTCATTTGTTGTTGGATTGGTTGTTGTATTGTTCGTATTCTGGTAGGGGCGTCCGGACCGGGTAAGGTGACCGATCTTTTTCCCCGTTTGCCTTTTCCCGTAACAATGTAGACATCCTCCGCGTCGTCTCTCACGATACCGTTGATTTTGGGATCGCGAATGTACCTTGGAGGGGTATTCCTCGACGGGTAGTTTTTGTAGGGGAAGTTCTTGTGGGGGTAGTTTTTGTGGGGTTGATTATTGTGGGGTGCATGCTAGAACGATCGCGGGAGCAATCCTTTCTGGAACTGGGAGTTTTGGGTGCTTGGAGGACCCTCCCTTGGGCGTGGTGTTGGTGTTGGTGGGTTGAAAATTAGCCGGTGGTAGTCGTCCTCAAGTTAGGTGATCCTTTCTGAGAGACTGGCTATGGCTTCTTTAACCTGCTGTAACTCGGTGAGCATGGTTGCAGCGCTGAATACGAACATCCCATCCGGGGGGTCCTTTTACAAGGCGTTCACCTTGTCATCAATAGGTAGGATGAGGTGTGAGCAATCCAGGGTTGGCTCGTCATCAGAGATGACATGGATCCCCAAGGAGTTTGTCTTGTTGTTTGGTTTTATTGGCGGAGGTAAAGGTAATTCCCTTTTCTCAATCATATCCTGAATGGCGTGCTTCAGTTTAAACCAGGTTTCCGTGTCATGACCTTTATCCTGGTTGTATTGGCAGTAGGCATTGGGCTGCCAGAAGCGGGTTTTCTTGGCCTCGAACGAGTCTAGAGTGGGCCCAATTGGCTGTAGTTTCCCTAGGTCCATGAGTCTTTTTAGGGCACTGACATAGGTTGTTCCCAAGTTCGTGAATACCCTTTGAGGACGCTCAGTTTTCTTTGTGCTTCAGTTTAAACCATAGGGGCGAGATCTAGTTGATGTAGATCCCCGATAACCTCTACCGGTGGTTTTGGCTAGAACGCCTTTGCGGAGGTCGTCTTCAATGCCTATTCCGAGGATTTGTAGGTCCTGGAATGTTTTGATGTTTTGATATCTCAGTAGGTTGGCATAAACTGGACGGGTTAAGAATTCTGTGAACGGGTTAAGAATTCTGTGAACCCTTCTTTGTCATTCTGAGTCAAAACCTCAAGAGTGCGGGTGTTGGCTTGGATTTAAACATTGTCGACGTACTGGTTAGCAAATTCGACGACGACTTCATCCCAAGTGGTATTGCTCTTGGGGTCAAGGGAATAGTATCATTGGCGGGGAATTGGTTCTAGGGATGATGGAAAGATTCGGGTAAAGAGTTCTTGCTTGACCCCTTTGATGGACATGTAATCCTTGAAGGCTCGAATGTGATTGAGTGGGTCCTCCACTCCCTTAAACTTGGGTACATCAGTCAGGGTAAAGTTGTCGAGTAGTTTATCCCTAACGGGTTCGAATCTTCGATTGTTCTCAAGATAGATGTTGTTACCACAGGCTAAGAGTTGCCCTTCTAAGAGCTTGAGCCTTTTCTCAGTTTCGGTCAAAGGCAGAGTGTTGTGTTCTCCGGTTTCCTTATTTTCTAAGGTGTCGATACGGGTCTCGACACGGTCCAGGGTGACCTTGAGAGCTGTGAGCAGGGTGGCTAGCTGAGCAGTCGTGACGTCTCTGTTGTCATCGTTGTTGTTGGATGATGCTGAGAAATGGGCCGTGGCTCTAAGGCAGAAAATGGCTCACATTACATCCCAATCTGACACGGTTTAACGACTAAACGCAGACAACACGAAAGACGGACATACGCTTGGGACTTAACGAGACGAGGGTAATTGTGTATGGTGCCTCGCTGCTAACTCGATTTATGGTGTGACGGTGTTGACCGGACTTTGACTCGCGTTCAACGTAAGGGCGTGACGCCATTGAAAAAGTGTCGTGGTGAGACGAATCATTAGTAAAGACCCATATGTACGTTTTCTTTGACTCGATAGACACGAGGCAGAATTGGAATGGCGGACTGAAATTTTCGAAAATATAAATTTTCAAAAATATTTATTTGTCGTTTTTATGGACGGCTTCCGAAGAGTAGGGATCTTCAAAAGTCGGTCAGTTGAAAAGTTGTCTTAAGTTTGTTTTCAAAAGACGGTTTGAGTTCGAGGTGCGGCGGCTCTGAAAACAATGTGCTGTTTCCGAAGACGACTCTGAAATTCAAAATTGAGTGTTTTAAAAATCGAGTTCTGAAAGGCTTGAAAAGGTTGTGGTCCCGAGAACGCTGTATGGTCCTCGGGATTTGAAAAGCCTCGAAAAAGGGTGTGTGTCATTTTCGGGTTTTGAAAGAGCCATTGTGTCGGCGCGGGACGAGTTAAAATTCGTGTCTTGATGCGGCGATTATAATGGCGTAAAAAGATGTTTTGGAAACGGTTGTAGAAAACCGGGTTTAAAAATATTCATTACGACGGCCTAAAAAGGCGTGGTTTTTGAAATGGTTGTAAAAAAATGGGTTTGAAAATCGTCATTATGACGGCCTAAAAAGGCGTGCTTTTTGAAATGGTTGTAAAAAACCGGGTTTGAAAATCGTCAGTACAACGGCCTAAAAGGGCGTGCTTTTTTCGAAATGGTTGTAGAAAACCAGGTTTGAAAATTGTCATTACGACGGCCTAAAAAGGCGTGCTTTTTGAAATGGTTGTAAAAAATCGGGTTTGAAAATCGTCATTTCGACAGCCTAAAAAAGGCGTGCTTTTTGAAATGGTTGTAAAAACCGGGTTTGAAAATCATCATTACGACGGCCTAAAAAGGCATACTTTTTGAAATGGTTGTAAACAACCGGGTTTGAAAATCATCATTACGACGGCCTAAAAAGGCGTGCAACGGTCGGCTAAAGACCGAGTTTTGAAATGGCCATTATAACGGCGCAAAAGGGTGTTTTTGAAAGTTTGAAATGACACAGAAGGACTTATGATCACATAACACATAAGCACTCGTAGTTCATTATATTATGCATAATGCTGACACGGGTTTTGGCTTAAAAGGGTGGGTTACGCGCTAAGTGATCAAACCCGGATTTTCGAGAGGGATACCAATCCAAACAAAATGTGTAAGGAGGGTGCCCTAGCCTCGTGCACAAAGGAAATGAAAGCACTTTGACAAAACAGAAATGTGTAACGTCAACGGTATGCTTGACTCACGTCGACGGGACGAGCCAATTAGTCGATAAAGGTTAGGTTGTGGGCCCGGACAAGGAACCCGACTTATGAACGTAATATCAATTTCTGCATTCCACCCAAGACATCGTTCGAGTCTCACAATCTAGGGAACATAAAGACACAAGTGTCCTAGTTTTTCCCAGCGGAGTCGCCAATCTGTGGACATGGGCCACCTACACGCCAAGCCAATCTGTGTACGTGCAGCAGTAGGAAAGCCACGCTCGGTGGCGTGAAAAATGCTTTCGATCGGATCGCTTTAGATCGGTCGATTTCGTCTCGGCAAGGGTCTCGAAATGATGTAAGAGATGTTCGGAGTCGCCACCAAGCATTTGTGGTGCATAACGTAATTGTTGTCGGTTGTTTATCCAAATATCAAGTAATTGATGTCAAGTTGGATTTAGTGTTGATTTGCATGCAAAACGAAAATTAAACATCCAATTACCGAGTTAGGTTTATGGTGCATAACGTGATCCATTTGTCTTAGAAAGGCGTTTTGCAAATATAAAGTAAAAGGGCAGGCTTGCCATCTAATCTGTCCTGTATTCGGGTTAACCGAAGTCGGGATCGTCCTAGGCAAGTGCTGAAAAAGAAGAAGGACCTGCATGAGGCAGCCTATTAAGGCCCGAGCCATCAGGCGATGTAAAGGGACTTATCCTGGTTTGAAAACTGGAAAACAATTGGCTTGTTTAGGTGCGAGGCAGTAGACGATCCAAAGGGACGTCTTTTGACTGTTGAAAACATTTGTAAAATGGTTTGTAAGAGGGTATTTAACCCATCTTTGTTTGAAAAGGTCGTTTAGACCGCTTTTATGCCAATGTGAAGAACGGGACTTGAATAATCATCATTGTATTGACGATATTCGATGTAGGTTTAGATTTTGCAAGCTTGGCATGAATAGTTTTGAAAAATGTTTACTATCAACTAAATGTATTAAGTTCATTGTTTTGTGATTAGTCAATGTTCATCATCGTACTCCGGTTTAAAACCGACATGGTATGTGGAACCAAGGATGATTATGCAGGTGTGACTAATACGGTTGTTTTGAAATGTAAAGAAATGAATAAAAGGTTTTAAAATACCTTCTAAAATTTAATTAACCAAATATTATCACCGAAACACGGATTAAACCGTCATGGTATAAAGAACCAAGGGTGAAAATGATTTATGGTTAAAAAGTTTATCATAAAAATGATTTGAAACGGTGAAAACCGGTTGTAAAATGAAATGAAAAATGGAAAGATTGAACCCAACCCATTGAGGAAGGAGGTACCTAGTGGTGACTAGGGCCTTCTGTTTCCGGTCAAAACTCGATTTTGGCTTATTCGATCCGTATTTTGGACCATGTTATGCATATTTTAGCATCTTAAGGTCATATAAACAGATAAAAAGACATGAAAGAAGAGGATTATTACACCCTCATACTTACAGACTAGGTTGAAGACGAGAAATCGACGGAAGTGTAAAAACTTGTTAGGTTGGAAAACTCGGTTGAAAACTGTTTTAGCAATGTAAAGAGTGTTTAGTTTAGTGAGTGTGTAGTTGGTCGAGGTGGTCGTTCATGTGATTTAATGCACAATGACGGTACCAAACAATGTGTATGGCTTGTATTTCATATCGGTAGGTTGAAAATACGTGTGGGTTTGTGACTTGAGAAATCGAGTCTATATTTTTAAGGTAGAAATGAGGGGGCGGACACTCGCGTACCTTCAAATGGTGGCATTTGAGGGGTATTTATAGAATATTGAGTGGTTGTGTGTGTTTTGAGAGACGTGGCCCCATGGGCTACTCGAAGAGGCGCGAGCCATTTCGCGGGTCTTCGAGCTGTCTCGTCATTATCACGAATTTGAAATCATGATTTGTTCTATCCTAGGTTTTGGATGACATTATTGTAGTACTTGACCATTCAAGTATATCTGGTATACTTAACATGGAAGCTTTGTGAGGTATGTTTTTTTGAGTTTGACTCGATTTGACTCGTTGTTGGAGTCAGGATTCAAATTTTGACTCGATTTTTGGTCCGGTGTCGGTTTTGACTCTACTTAGTGTTATTGCGACCCCGTCGTCGTGCATTAAACACTCCAGGTACTTTTGAAAAGTTTGAAAATGTTTTGTTTTCGAAATGATTTTGAGTTTTCCGATGTATAGTTATACAAAACTATCGATTAAATGTATCGACTCCTAAGCATGTTGTAGTTCGATAATCATCGGATGTTTGTTGGGGAATCAACAGATACTGGGTATCGACAACAAGTCGTCTCCCAATTGTACCCACAACAATATGACGAATACTGTCGCCTGGTTTAACAAGCGGGGTGAGCGGAGCACTAGCAATATACTCACCGAGAACCTGCGGACATCACAACTACAGATACAGGCTATAACAACGGGTAAAAACCGTTGTTAATACAAAAAGCGGACGATGTTATAGTGGCCGTTGTAAAAGGTATTTACAACGGTAGGTTATTTACTAAAACCGTTGTGGAAATTATTCACAACGGTTAAAAGCCGTTGTTGTTGCGAGTAAGTCGTTGTGGAAAGTTTGACAAAATTTTGGTGGGAAAGATATAACAACGGTTATAGTATAAAAAACCGTTGTTGTATCTTTCCCACCAAAATTGTGAAGACTTTTAACAACGGGTATACGAAACATAACCGTTGTTGAAATTGTTAGTAACAACGATTCTTCTTTTAAAACCTGTTGTTGAATATTATGCGCGGGTATTTGTGAAAGGTATTTACAACGATTCTTCTTGTAAAACTTGTTGTTGAATATTAAGCGCGGGTATTTGTGAAAGGTATTTACAACGGGTTTTTTTAGTAACCGTTTTTATTACTTTTTCGTAATTTTTTTTAAAATTAAGTTTGTTTCATGCCATTCAAAATCCTGTATATATCAGCAGCAACATAAATCACAGCTGGGTTCATCAGAACTCAATAGATACAATTCAACCACAATAGCAGCACCATACTTACAATTTGTTTCGCTTTCAGATTAATTCATACTAACAATTTGATCACTTTACATGAACTAAGATTCCCAAAACTGTGCATCCCCCTAGATCTATCTACAAAGATCATTCCCTAACTTCAACAAAAAATTTACGAAGCTGATCTAAGCTCTAAGTATCTTGCATTTAGTCTTCATTGCAATGTTCTAAGACGTATTTGCCCAACAAGTCCCTTACCTCGTCTATTTGGTGCCTTTTGTACTTAGGTACTTGTGGCGCGTTGATTACATACTGCGGAAAAAACAAAGACAAGACATTATTGATTGACAGCAGCATTAGTGTTGTTCATTAGTGTAACAACATACATCATTCAGCATAGCAACATCATGGTATAGCAGCAAGCAAGACAACATCAGCTCTAATTTAAAAAAAGTAATAAACACGTTATTAAATTACTAACCTTTTCTCGAATAAGGATATATCTTCGCGTAATAACCTCCAACATGAACCGACAAACGTAGTATCCACAGTGTATGCTATTCGGCTGGCGAGGGACCTATTATTACATAAAAAACGAAGAGACGAGAAGGCCCACATCAGAATCTTGCACTTTAGGTATTGTATTTGCGCACGTATTATTATTAAAGACGGATTTTTGCACTTAAGGTATTGTATTTGAGCATGTACCCCTGTTATCGTAATAAACGTAGGGCCATCATCAGAATCTTTCGTGGGTTAATCCTCGTTAGCTCTTTTCTTCTCAAAGGCCCTTTTTTATAAAAAAAAAAGAGGCAGAAACTTATATTTTTGGGGCAAAAATGAGCTTTTTGCTATAAATAAAAATTTATACTTAATGTTATTATAAATAAATCAGTATTATAAATAAATCAAGCCCTTAAAGGTCTCGCTTGTTTCTCTATGCAAAGAGTCCAACCAAAAAACTTTCTTCTTGGTCGGCATGATGGCTGCTAGCACCCAATGTATCCTACATCAAGAGACATCATCATTATTAACAAGTACATATATTAGTTATGAAAATGCAATTGTAGGTGGAATCGTAATATTAATTTGTTTATTACCCGATTTCATTATAAGGGGCAAAAATGAGCTTTTTGTTTGTCGCCAATTCCCAAGCAATATAATCTACCCGATCTTCGTACGAAATCAACTTGATATGCATAGATAAAATATAGGGGCACAGGAATCCGTATAGATCACATGGAATCTTGTTCTCGAGGATCACTCTCGATTTCAAGAACCTACATTACGGTATTAATTCCGGTATTTAAAACACTATCTAGTCAGAATATGAATATGAAATGATTTATTAAGAAACTTACTTCATCCAAACAAATAGGTGTTGGACATCAATCTCGAGAAGGCCATCCCAAATGGCTAGCAGCTCCCATGACAAAATTACTTTGCGCTCAATCCCTAAAATATCCTCATCGAGCGAAATAATTATCAATTGCTCCTTTGCTATGCGACGGCTAGCCTCCATATACAGTTCCCTCATCGTCAGCGTTCTTACTTTTTGCATGTATTCGCTCCCAGAAAAATTAGTGGAGGTTATACTCCTAACATCTTTCAGTTCGGGGAAATAATCCTTTTCCCTTTTTGTGCTACTACCAGCCTATACATGTAGATAAATAAAATAATAAAAAATCCAAAGGTAACATATCTTAGTTGGAGTAATAAAAATAAAAGATTACTTAACTAAATACCTCATCAACCTTCTCTTTCAATGATGAGGCAGTAGTAGGCATGTCTGGGGACTTAGGCTTATCCGTCTTTTTTGTCCCCTACACAAAATTTCCATGCTTTTTAGAAAAATAGAAAAAATATAAATAAAGGGAGGTTTTTAAAAAAATGGAGAAGTTAATTAAATACCTCATCAAGTTGTTGTTTCGACGAGGTAGTTTGCACGTCTGAGGATTTTGGCTTATCCATCTTTTTTGTCTCCTACACAAAATTTCCATGCTTTTTAGAAATACATAAAAAATATAAATAAAGAGAGGTTTTTAAAAAAAATGGAGAAGTTAATTAAATACCTCATCAAGTTGATGTTTCGACGAGGTAGTTGGCATGTCTGGGGACTTCGGGTTATCCGTCTTTTTTGTGCCCTACACAAAATTTCCATGCTTTTTAGAAATACAGAAAAAATATAAATAAAGAGAGGTTTTTAAAAAAATGGAGAAGTTAATTAAATACCTCATCAAGTTGTTGTTTCGACGAAGTAGTTGGCATGTCTGGGGACTTAGGCTTATCCGTACTTTTTGTCCTCTACACAAAATTTCCATGCTTTTTAGAAATACAGAAAAAATATATATAAAGAGAGGTTTTTAAAAAAATGGAGAAATTAATTAAATATCTCATCAAGTTATTGTTTCGACGAGGTAGTTGGCATGTCTGGGGACTTAGGCTTATCCGTGTTTTTTGTTCCCTACAAAAAAAAAACATATAAATTTAACATATAAAAACATTTAACATATACAAATTTAACATATAAAGGTATTTTTCTAACCTCAACTGCTTTCGGTTGAGGCGGAGACGAAGGAGCCAGGAAGATGTGAGAAATAGGCCATTGGATGAAACTTCCAACCGCATCTGCCAGAATGGTAATGTCGTCACAAACTGGGACGGGCAGTTGAAATTTTTTATGCCCTTCAAAGACTTGAGTTATCTCCACTTTTCTATGATTCGGCGGAAGTGGTTCGCCATAAACCAATAAAGATTCCGCTGATTTGGTGGGCAAGTCTACGACACCCCGGCCAACACGTACAGGTTTCGCGGATTTAGGGTCGGTAAGAATAACTACCTTCCTGTTTATGGCCTGAAGAATACACATACATTATATATTATATCCCAAAATTTAATAGAATTCATATAAATTTCACTAAAGACTTCATGCATACCTTACCGAAAACTGGGAACTGATTTGAAGGGGATGTATGCTATTGTTTTTCATCAGCCGTCTTCCCAAGTTGCATCCCCTGATTATTGTATGCTGTGGCAGATAACTCAAGTTGCATCCCCTGATTATTGTATGATGTGGCAGATAACTCAAGTTGCATCCCCTTTTCAGACTCATTTACCTAACAAAATTAACCAATGGCACGATGTCAGAAGTTATAGCATTAGAGCTGGCAGGGAACGCACCCCCTGATCTTACCCAAAAAAAAGAAAAGAAAAATAAGGAAGTCATATATTTACCTTATCGGCTTTAGTTGTTAAAACTTCAGAAGCAGTAGGTACCTGATCTTTCAGAATCTCATTGACTGATACTTCCTCCTCATGTATTGCCAAGGTAGTAGTGTTCTCAGCCTCTTCACCAATCTATTGTACCTTACCCCCTTTAATGACATCCTCCATCATCTTCAATTCTTCTTCAGAAGGCTTGCCTCCAGAATTCATCTTTAGTATCACAGACGCCAATAACTGAACCTGCGTGCGAAAAATGTAATGTTTAAGCAATTTGTTTAAAACAGTAACATGTGAACTTAAATGAAAATAATAGAATAAATGGTACCATGTCAGCCTTCTCAGCCTTAGCCTTCCTTTTCTTCTTTTTTGGGGCAGTTGTCCCATAATATTTTGTGACTCCAACATGTAACGGGACGCCCCTCAATCGACCTGGAAGTTCGGGTCGGCCAATCGCTCTAGAAAGAACGTCATCACGACCATTGGGAGTGAATTTCCCTTCTTGTACCTCCTTCAATACCTTCTCCTATAATATATTAAATAAACTTCAAATTATATTTGTGACTAAAATAATAAAGTTAGTAATGAACTCGTCTTAATAAAATAATGCTTACTATGTTAGCCAACACTTCCTGATCATATTTGTCACACGGCCGGGATCCTTTAGGCGTGTGCCCTTCTTTATAAGTTACGTGCCGATTCAAGTCGGTCACTCCCTTTGACACCTACACATTAACATGGTAACAATTATATATATATAAATGTGTATCAAGTCTAAGTGTGATTAAAAAAATCAAATAAACAGGGGGATGCTACTTACGAGTTGGTCTTCTATCAATTTGTAACTGCCTCGAGAACCATACTATAACCCCTTCTTGCATGAAATGTTAGCATGATTTCTTTTGCTAACGGCCTTCAAATTATATAAAAGCGCAAGTAGATGAGATAATAAAATAATTATAGAGAACTCAATAATTAAAAAAATGATAGGTAAATCATTAAAAGGCGAGGATACTTAACCTCAAACTTCTCACTAGCTCGAATCGCTTTGAAAATATCCCATTGTTCCTGAGTGATGGTGGGACACTTGTTTGACGGTGGGCTCTTACGCATCTCCCCCATCTCCTTGTCCACATACAACCAATACTTACCAACGTCACACTTCCACTGCCTTAAGACAGATCCTGCCTTCTTTATTAAATACTTATCATAGCATTCGGCAATATCAAAGGCTTCCTGTATCATCATATCATTCAATTTACATAGCATTCAATTTACCTCCCAAATAAAATGTTGTTTCGCTACATAAGTTATCATACTTTTATACGATTCAAGAATAACTTCTCCAATACAGGATTCAAATTCCTCATTTCATCTAAATGGATAGGCATGAACTGTCTTGTTACACATCCAATCCAAGTGGATAAATCCTTCGCATTTGGACCAGTAGGCAAACCCTTCGCGTTCCATGTTATACTAAGCGGTTGTTTAGCCGCTATAGCTACAAAGGCTGCAGGGCACTTCGTAGCACCCCTCTCACCAGTCTTATTATCCCCAGGCTTATTATCCTTTTGACTTCTTTTCCGTTTTTCACCCATGATAATCCTAAAACCCTAAATATGAATGAAATAGGAAATGAACAAAGACATGCAGAGTATCTAAAACCCTAAAGAGGAATGAAATTTTAAAACAACAATTTGAGATTCTAAAATCCTAAAACCCTAATAAGAGGAATGAAGTAGATGATGCGGGATGATAAAGATAACAAAGAAGACGAAAAACAAACAGATGAAAAACAAAAAAGATGATCTTAAAACCCTAATGACGAAACACAAAAGTGAACATATGTGATGATGATGATGATGATAAAGAGAACGAGCAGGATGATAAGGGAAGGCGACGGAATCTGGGCGTCGGAAACTGGGCGACGGCCGGCAACGAGAATGTAGAATGCGGGGAGAGAGAATAAACTCAGGATACCAACGGTTGAACTGTTGTGTGTGTTTGTGATGTGTTTGTGTCGTATGTTGTATATGTGTATGTGTTTGTAAATTAGTTTTTTATTAAGATAAACTATTGGCAACGGGTCCTTAAAAGAAAACCGTTGTGATATGTTAATAACAACGGGTCAATAAAAGTCAACCGTTGTAATAAAGTTATGACAACGGTTAAAATATACCCGTTGTAATATATTTTCACCCAATTTGCTCCAAAATGAAATGTATGTCTAAAAAAAGCAATGACAACGGGAAGAAGTACTACAACCGTTGTCACTTCCTATCTCATTTTTTTTAATCTAATAAGACCAATAACAACGGTTCCTGTGTTATAACCCGTTGTTGAAAGTAATAACAACGGGTAATGTCAATATAACCGTTGTTATTGTTTAACTCTTTTTTTTTTTTTAAATTACTGTAATTACATTACAGTCCAAACTGAATAACAAAAGACCATCCCAATCAGAATAAGAAGAACGGAAAGTGCAAAGAAAGACTATATCTTTCGCAACATTAATCAACAATTTCAACAACAAAGATCCACATCTAATAATAAGATCAAGAAAATAAGACAACAACGACAGCATGCATACTGCATATCTACAGGATTTACCATGCCAAATTTGGGAATCTTTAACAATGACCATTGCTTCTATTGGCTTTTTAAAGCTACCAAAAGCTAAAGACAACATACATGCACTCCAGCAACACATCTCAAACTTGCTATAAATTCAGAAAAGAGGCATCCCATTATCTCAGTATCCATTAGCTCCCCACAACTCACAAATAAACCATCAAATTACTGGTCTGAAAATGACTCAAAATGCTGGTCGTCCATATCACCGTGTCCTCATGAATGCCCCAGGCCACATAGATATAGACAATGGAAAATTTGCTGCCAAAAGCTTTAATCCTTTGAGGAATAAGCTTATTGAGCTGGGATACTCGGTCAGCAGAATTAAGCCACAATGGGGGGGCCATAGGGATTCAAAGGGAGTCTACTCATTCAGTTTGGAACATCACCTGCACATGCAGAATCAGCATTTAAGCTTGACATGATGTTTCAACTCAGAGGCCATGGCAGGAACGACTGGATTGCTCCGAATAGATCAACACTCGAACCATACCTCTAGGTAGGCACCGACGAGGATGTCGAGCTTCTGAAGAATACCGTGGACTATGTTCAAGTGCCGTATGCGACCATCTTTGATGGGCAGCAGTCGGCCAGTTCAGAAACCGTTGATGCCTACAACCAGGTTGTGGCTGTTTTCCCAACAATGTACCCCTAAAACCCCTACAAAATGTGTCTATGGCTGAAACTTCCAAGCAACGTCGTGTGTTATTTGTTGAGTGTCAAACTGTGTGTGTCTGTATCCACCTATCATAAGTAGTGTCGTGGGCCTGTATGAAAAGGCAACTTAAATAAAGGTAATGTGTAACCCTGTGGTCTTGTAAGATTTCCAGTACTGTTGTATAAGTAGCGTCTAGAGTATCAGTGCTTTACGTTTGTATTAAATATGCAGTTCCTAAATGCAAATCTGTTCAGTGGTGATAGTTATTTAAAAAAAACTAAGATGAAGATATATATATATTTAAAAAATAAAAATAAAAATAAAAGCTAATAACTTACATTATAGACCAGCTCAGGACCGGGGACGTTTTTTGGATGTCATAGTTTCTTTGTTAACCCAAATACCTTCACCATGGTCATCATGCATATAGATGCTTTCAGTGTCCTCATGATCAGTGTCAACATCGTCGAAATAAGATACAGTGGTAGAGTGATTCATTCCCTCAAAAACGACATCCTGATCATCATCACCATTATCGGATGCACTACTCCTTCTACTCCTTATAGACAGTACAACATACCACTTCTTATCCATAGGATCGGTGACATAGAACACTTGTTTAGCTTGGGATGCCATTACGAAAGGATTATCCTTATTATTGCCAACCTTACCCAGATTGACCAGCGTAAACCCCATATTATCCTTTCGGACACAATGGATGTTGTTATCAACCCAGTTACATCGAAACAAAGGCATTGTGAAATCAATGTAATCTAATACCAATATTTCTTGAATAACACCATAATAAAGGCATTTTCCCCAAATAGGCTTTTTGTCTTTTGAAGTAGCAAAGTGCATTGCCTCAAATTCAGAACCCACGCCACTATTTTGCATTGTGCTCAACTCATTTTGATCGCGGGTGTAGAAAGTATATCCATTAATGGCAAAACTGCTGTAAAAGGTGACCCTGGAATTTGGACCTAAACCAAGACATAGTAACCTAGGAGAGATGTCATCACCAGTTTAATTCTTATACTCTAAGACAATATTCCTAAACCACTCTCAAAACGTCTTCATATGCTCGTTTGCAATCCACTTCTCGGTCTTCTTTGGGTGATCATATTTGAGCTCAACTTTCTGTTGTTGAATATAAGGTTGCACCTCATGTTCGTTATTTAGCACATACGTATGTGCTAAATGCAACATTTCATGTGTCACAATTTTTTTAACCCGGCCCCTAATACCTTTTCCGGTCATCCAGTCACTATGACGATTCTTAGGAACGCCAATCAACTCCCCAGGGGAGAGATGAGCGTAACTATATGAAAGGGCTTCATCTAAAATAGCACGTTAAACAATACAACCTTCCGGACGACACCGATTAGATGTATAGTCCTTTTAGACTTTCATCAATCTTTCGAAAGGATACTGGTATCTCAAGTACACAGGCCCAAGGAACAAAATCTCCCTAACCAAGTGAATGGTCAGATGAATCATGATAGTGAAGAAAGAGGGTGGAAAATACATTTCCAACTGACAAAGAGAGGTTACAACGACGTCCTATAATGAATCCGCAACAACGAGATCGATGACTTTCTCGCATATGGACTTGAAGAAGAGACAGAATCTATTTATAGCATATCTTGCCTTTTCAGTCAAAATGGAACGAATACCCACATGTAGTAATTGTTGCATCAAAGTGTGACAATCATGTGACTTTAACCCGGTGAGTTTTAGGTCTTACATCAACACTAGGCTTTTGATGTTCGACGAATAACCATGCGGCACTTTAATTCCATTCAAGCATGCACATAACTCTTTTTTCTCATTCCGTGAAAGGGTATAAGCTGCTGGCGGTAAAAATGTACGATTACCTCTCTTCTGTGGTGCCAACTCTAACATAATACCCATCATTTTCATATATTCCCTAGCTGCAGTGTTATCCTTTGTTCTACCGGGAACATTCAGAAGGGTATTGATAATATTATCACAGACATTTTTCTCAATGTGCATGAAATCGAGGCAATGCCTGACCTCCAGGTCAGGCCAATATGGAATTTTATCAAAAAATATGGATCTTTTCTTATACCCACGAGTAGACAATTTAGATCCTCTCTTCTTCCCATAATCTATCTCAATATGTTTTACTTTCTAATAAACTTCATGCCCACTCAAAATTCTAGGACGCTGACGATGTTCTTGACTTCCATTGAATGCTTTCTGCTTCTTGCGATAATAATGGTCATGATACAAAAACCTCCTATTTCCCTGAGGGGTAAGATCCGTATAATACCCTATAAAATTAGGACTATAACGCAAATTTTATATGCAATTTATTGTCATAAACGAAAAACAACAATGAAACGATAAAGATTAAGAATCAACCTCGGGTCCTTTGTAGTGCGGCGTAATGAACAGAAATCAAAGTAGATTTCCTCCTAATCGTTGCACCCAAGACCGTCTGAGACTATGCCCTTGTGCTAGAATTACTCTCTAATTGACTTGCAATATTGAGAGAGTTGTTATGTGAGTTTTTCCGATGTGAGATCTGAATTTTGAGAGGCAATGTTCTCAAAACCCTAAATGATTTTTCAAATGAATAACAATTAGGTTACAAAAGAGAGAGAGCTCTCTTTTGTTTGCTTGGTTCGGCCAAACCGAGTGGAAGAGGAGGAAATGGGCTTTCATTTTCTCCTTATTTTAACTCGTGGTCCGATGCTAAAATGTATATGACGCGGTCTTTATTATAAATCGTCATCGGTTATCGGTTATTAAAACATCAACTAATGACACGGATTAGTTGAATTATT
This sequence comes from Silene latifolia, assembly GCF_048544455.1. Lineage (NCBI taxonomy): Eukaryota > Viridiplantae > Streptophyta > Magnoliopsida > Caryophyllales > Caryophyllaceae > Silene > Silene latifolia. The sequence continues at coordinate 381,890,946 of NC_133538.1, read as the reverse complement.
AATACATGTCCGACAAAGACAATATTGTATAATTAATTCAATATACATTAATTAAATATAATCGTTTATATTTAATTTACGAATTAACTATTTAATTCGCCTTAGCCCATTTTATTCAATCCGTATTAAATAAAATATCTCAACATCGCATTTTTGACTAATTACTAGTCAAATAACTCGGACTAACTGCTTAGTCAATTTTCTGGCATCAACATGACTGTATTTTCATACCGTCACATCTCTCAAACGTATCCTATAGGTGTGACTTTTAGGGACCGTTGATCACCGCCATCAGAATGACAATAACGTCAAACTTATCTAGCAAGCCAACCGTTATTGATAAACGTGGACCAACCGATTATAATACAAAAGTATACCCTTTGATCCTTTTAGAGATTTATAAGTCCTTGCACTAATCGTAAAGGACACAGCCCTAACAAGCTCCCACTTGTCCGTACAAGTGTATGTGCAATGACGTTATCCGCACTAAGCGGAGGACACGGCTCAACAAACTTCCACTTGTCCGTACAAGTGTATGTGCGATAACCGATTCTCATATTCATTTAAAATTTCTCCCACTCAATGTAAAACAATTTGCAGATCCGGATCCGCAAAGGTCGTATTTTACAATCGATCTGTATCTAGAGTGGTTTCCCCGACTAGAGAGTAACTCAACTGATAAAACGAATCCGTATCCGAGCATGGCCATGCATTTCGATTCTGACTCCTCGAGTGGCCCTGTGAAATATCGAGTACCTGATAAAGGCTGAATATTTCCTTCAACTCGACTCCTTCCGAACTAAGCACAGCATGAAATGACCCAGAAAAAATCTACTTGGTCCCCTGTTACGGATGACCGTGAGAAAGAAACCAAAGTCACCCAAAATCTGCCATAATCTCAAGAGACAGTCGATAGTCAAAAGAATCGACTCTTAGGATCACCATGGAGGTCCTATCCACGACCGGGCACCGAATGTTATAAAACATTTACGACTCCACGTCGATGTCACAATTGTGTCCTACGAGATATCCGTATAAATCGCCTCTGTGATTGGTCAGTCAACCTTTTGACTTATGGCTCGTTGAACCCACCATCAACCAACGTCACAAAATAATTACCTTGAGTTATCAGCTCACGTGGGCAATTAAGGACCAAAAATATAATGTTTGTTCAGTTCACTTTGTGGTGTTCAAAATTTGTCGTACAAATCCACATGAAAAACAAAATATATAAATATCAAAACGATGATGTCGTATAGAGTACAAAAGAGAATGAATCTAATCCATAAAAGAGTACTACAACTTAGGAACACGTTTAATTCCTATGGAGTTAACGTGCCCTTCATGCTTATCTTGTCGTAATGGTTTAGTGAGAGGATCTGCTATGTTATCATCTGTAGCAATCTTTTCTATCACTACTTCCTTTTGCTCCACGTAATCTCGGATTAGATGAGCTTTCCGTTGTACATGTCTAGACTTGTTGCTAGACTTTGGCTCCTTAGCTTGGAAGATGGCACCTCTATTGTCACAATAGATGGTGATCGGGTCATTCGAACTAGGCACTACAGATAGTCCTTGTAAGAATTGACGCATCCATATCGCTTCCTTTGCAGCTTCAGACGCGGCATAGTACTCGGACTCAGTCGTAGAATCTGCTGTAACACTTTGTTTGGAACTCTTCCGGTGATCGCAGCGCCATTAAGAGTAAAAACGAATCCGTGATCGAGATTTCGAGTCATCTCGATCCGTTTGGAAGCTAGCATCTGCAGAATCGGTTGCGCATAGCTTTTGATCGCCTCCATAAGTCAATGCCCAATCTTTAGTCCTCCGTAGGTACTTAAGAATGTTCTTGATAGCCATCCAATGTGATTCACCTGGATCTTTGTTGGAATCGACTTGTCATACTCAATGCATATGCCACGTCCGGACGTGTGCATATCATGGCATACATGATTGATCCTATAGCCGAGGCATAAGGAATCCTTGTCATGCGCTCTTTCTCTTCCGGTGTCTCGGTGCCACGAGACTTGCTCAAATGCACCCCTGGTGCCATAGGAAGAAACCCCTTTTTGGAGTTAGTCATGCTGAATCTCTCTAGGATTTTGTCTATGTAAGACTCCTGACTGAGAGATAACATCCGTCGTGATCTATCTCGATAGATACGGATGCCTAGAATTCTTTGTGCCTCACCCAGATCTTTCATCTGGAAATGGTTTTTCAACCATACTTTCACCGAAGTTAAGAGAGGTATGTCATTCCCAATCAGGAGTATGTCATCGACATACAATATTAGGAAGACAATCTTGCTCCCACTCGACTTGATATAAAGACATGGTTCCTCGACCGATCGAGTAAATCCATTTTCTTTAATCACTTGGTCGAAGCGATGATTCCAACTCCGAGATGCTTTCTTAAGTCCATAAATGGAACGCTTAAGCTTGCATACTTTCTTAGGATGTTCAGGATCGATGAAACCTTCGGGTTATACCATGTACAACTCTTCCTCCAAAAAGCCGTTTAAGAAGGCGGTTTTCACATCCATCTGCCAAATTTCATAGTCATGAAAAGCGGCGATCGCTAAGATAATCCGAATGAAACGCAACATGACTACGGGTGCAAAAATTTCATCGTAGTGCAAACCTGGCACTTGGGTGAAACCTTTAGCAACTAGTCGTGCTTTATAGATATCTTGTTGACCTTCCACAGAATGCTTTATCTTGTAAAGCCATTTGCATTGAAGGGGACGAACCTTAGCAGGTAAGTCAACAAGATCCCGTACGTTGTTCTCATACATGGAGTCCATCTCGGATTGCATGGCCTCAAGCCATAGCTTTGAGTCAGAACTGGTCATGGCACCTTTATAGGTTTCGGGTTCACTACTCGTTAAGAGTAGAATGTCATCTATGTCATGTTCCTCGACCATACCAATGTATCTGTCCGGAGGAATAGAGACTCTTCCCGACCTCCTAGGTTCCTCGGGAATATTCACGCAGTAAGGGATTGAAGGAATTGGTTCCTCCAATGGTTGCTCGGTATTTGGTTCTGGAATCTCCGACAGTTCGAAGGTTCTATCACTCTTTGCATTCTCGAGAAATTTCTTCTCTAAGAATGTCGCACTAGCCGCAACAAAAACACGTTGTTCGGTTGGCGAATAGAAGTAATGACCAAGTGTTCTTTTAGGATAACCTATAAAGTATGTCTTGACCGATCGCGGGCCGAGCTTATCCTCGTGTCTCCACTTGACATAAGCCTCGCAGCCCCAAACCCGTATAAAGGACAAGTTAGGGACCGTTCCTTCCATAGTTCATATGGAGTCTTGTCAACAGCTTTAGACGGACTTGGTTAAGTATTAGAGCGGTGACGAGAAGAGCATAACCCCATAATGAGTCATGCAACACGGTGTGACTCATCATGGATCGAACCATATCAAGTAGTGTTCGATTTCTCCGTTCGGACACACCATTCAACCGAGGTGTTCCGGTGGAGTTAAGCGTAGGGCAATCCCACGGTCCTTAAGGTGTTGATCAAACTCGTGAGAAAGATACTCGCCACCACGGTCCGAGCGCAGTGTTTTAATCTTTCGCCATGAGGTTACGTACCCGATTCTGGTATTCCTTGAATTTCTCAAAGGATTCACTTTTGTGCTTCATTAAGTAGACATAGCCATATCTACTTAAATCATCCGTGAAAGTGATGAAATACCTATAGCCTTCTCGTGCGGTGATTGACATAGGCCCACATACATCCGTATGTATGAGTCCTAATAGGTCAGCAGCGCGCATTCCAACACCTTTGAAGGAAATTCGAGTCATCTTACCGATGAGACATGATTCACACGTGCCAAATGATTGAAAATCAAAGGCCGAGATAGCTCCATTCTTTATGAGCTGTTTTACGCGTTTCTCATTGATGTGTCCCATACGGCAGTGCCATAGATACGTTTGATCTTTGTCACCAACCTTTAACTTTTTATTCATTACGTGTAATATTTCAGTGGTCTGATCTATAACATAAATTCCGTTCATGGAGACTGCCTTGCCATAAATCATATCGTGTAATGAGAAAATGCAAGAATTATTCTCTATTACAAATGAAAAACCAAGTTTGTCAAGTGCAGAAACTGAAATAATGTTTTTAGAAAGACTGGGTACATAATAGCAGTTATATAAAAATAACTCAAATCCGCTAGGAAGCTGGATCACATATGTTCCCCTTGAGACGGCAGCCACTCGTGCTCCATTCCCAACACGCAGGTCCACCTCACCCTTTACGAGGGGTTCGATGTTTCGGAGCCCCTGCACATGATTACACAGATGAGAACCACAACCAGTATCTAGTACCCAAGTTCCGTAACTTGCGTGGTTAATCTCAATCATATGAATAAAAGTAGAAGAAGAAGACATACCAACAGGTTTAACGCGACCTGCTTTTATGTCCACATGATAAACAGGACATGTGCGCCTCCAATGCCCAGTCTTGTGGCAGTGATGGCATTCCATGTTTTCGGTTTTGCTCTTTGTCGCGCCTGATGAGTTACTTGCCTCACCAGGCTCACTCTTACCTGATCCCGACTTCTTAAACTTCGGTTTACCTACAGTTAGGTCAGCTTGAGCTTTGCCCTTACCCTTGCCCTTGTTTGACACAATGAGAACATCCTGTTTCGAGCTCCCACTGAACTTCATGTCCTTCTCGGTCTGTACGAGAAGGGAGTGCAGTTCATGGGGACTTTTCTTCAAATCATTTATATAGTAATTCGCTCTAAAGAGCGCAAAACCATCGTGGAGTGAATGAAGCATGCGGTCTATAACAATGTTCTCACTGATTTTACAATCAAGCGCCTCCAGTCTCTCGACATTCTCAATCATGCTGAGAATATGTGGGCTAACCGGTTGGCCCTTCTGGAGTCTCGCATCAAAGAAGCGAGTGGTAAGCTCATAGGTCACGATTCTCGGTGCTTTCGAGAATTCCTTGGTGAGCGTGGTGAAAATCTTGTTTGCACCTTGGGCTATGAAGCGTTTCTGCAAATTGGATTCCATTGCAAAAATGAGTACGTTTTTAATCGCACCCGCTTCCATGACGAAGTCGCTATACGTGGAGACCTCGTTAACTCGAGCCGTGGGGCATGGGGCTGGCGGGAGGGCTCGATCGGATACTTGAGCTTCCCGTCGGCGGTGGCGCATTCCGTAATGCCGCTTCCCATTCCGCGAAGTTTGATCCATCATTCTTCAGTCTAGTGGACTGATTCATCTGATTCATAAAGATCCGAATCCAGGACTCACGGTCCAATGTGGCACTTGGCATTGGGTCATCGAGGATGCCAGCCATTATGTTATTAGCAGTTTAAAAAACGTGATCTACGCTGAAAAAGAAAGAAAAACAAAAACGAAATAATCAACTCATCGAGGTGATTTAAGTCTATTAAAATTCATTTTAATCGTGTAGACTCATTGCACTTGCATAATTGATCTCCCTCAAGAATAATACAAGTGATCCCAAGACTCAATTTCCGTAAATTGATAAGCCAACTGTTTAGCTAGTTCTTCCGTAAGAACTCTTGGTCGATAGATTTCCGTAAATCCTATCTATAGTCCACCATAATCACATGATCGTACGAGTGACCATGGTGTTGAGATAAAATAAGTCAATCAGTTCCAACTTACCCGACGTAGAAGAGGTCATATTATGCCTACCGACGAAGAAGGGATTCATTGGAGTTTGACCTATAAAGACTGTTCTCAATTTTTGTTTATACGAGGAAGATCCCATCAACTTAGTTTTAATTCATTTTAAGTGAACGAATAACTAGCATTATGTGAATGAATTAACTTAGGTGATGGGTTAAACTTGATCGTGTGACATAAGAATGTCATAGAAAACTAACGCGTGACCTCTATATGAGTCAGTTTTCATGCAATTATTAGGTGGTTTGGTTTTTAGGCGGAATATGATGCAATCTATCGTTACGAAAAATAAATGAAAGAATGCAAAACGTAAATAAAAATTCCTAGTGTGGCCTATCCTAGTAAAAAAACAAAACATAATACAACTTTGGAATCCACCGTTGGACCCGAGAAGCTGTCTTGATGTTCCATCTTTGTCCATGCAGCGGGAGTGAGCATCCGATCTCCATCTTTAGTCTTCTCAAAATTACAATTAAAATTTACAAAATATAAACCTATTTACATTCTAAATAAAAACGTAATTACAAGGAAAAAACAAAATGGAGATACGAGATCTCAAAATACAACCAAGACCGTGTTCCATCATTACGGTAACACGTTCTACTAAGGCCACACTAAGTTACAACCGTTTGTAAAAAAGAATAAATACGTAATAAAAAGCATTCAAGGCATTCAACAATAACGATAAAAAAAATGCATCAACTAAAAATTAAATTTATTCGTGACATAATTCCGTAATTATGTTAAAATTAATCCAAACCACCAAAGATAATTAAAATTATGTGATAAAACCGCTTCTATCAGTTTAATTTTAATTCATCATAATCCGTTACTTTAAATTGTTTTAAAATAATTAAATGGTACGTGAGTGAACCGTTTCACTATTAAGCGAATGCATAAGATCCGTATTATGCACATGTTAAGGCCAAAAAAAAAACAAATTTTTTTTCTTCACGTCTGCCGTGAACAGTACCAGTAAAAAAAAAAATTTTTAAAATTTTGGAGTTAATGCCGAAAGCTCAAAAGGCCAAAAAAAAAAAAATTCAAGCGGCTGGAAAAAACGAGAGCCTCAACAAAACAAACTAAATCGATTTGTTAACAAACAATTGTAAATTGAACATAATCCGTATTAAAGCAAAATTACAATTGACATGATCTTCACATATTGTTATAATTATCGTTTAAAACAACAATACGCAAAGAACAAATCGAAAACAAAACAGAAGATCGTCACAAGGCACGATTTCCAATGCACAAAAAAAAATTCAGCCGTGTAAAAAAAAATTTAAACCAACCGAGACAAAAAAAATATGATGCCTCACGTTTTTTTATGCAAAAATTATCGATTCAATATCGTTTGATGAAAAACACATAGAAAAATTTACGTGGCCTCGCTCTGATACCACTTGAGGGGTAAGATCCGTATAATACCCTATAAAATTAGGACTATAACGCAAATTTTATATGCAATTTATTGTCATAAACGAAAAACAACAATGAAACGATAAAGATTAAGAATCAACCTCGGGTCCTTTGTAGTGCGGCGTAATGAACAGAAATCAAAGTAGATTTCCTCCTAATCGTTGCACCCAAGACCGTCTGAGACTATGCCCTTGTGCTAGAATTACTCTCTAATTGACTTGCAATATTGAGAGAGTTGTTATGTGAGTTTTTCCGATGTGAGATCTGAATTTTGAGAGGCAATGTTCTCAAAACCCTAAATGATTTTTCAAATGAATAACAATTAGGTTACAAAAGAGAGAGAGCTCTCTTTTGTTTGCTTGGTTCGGCCAAACCGAGTGGAAGAGGAGGAAATGGGCTTTCATTTTCTCCTTATTTTAACTCGTGGTCCGATGCTAAAATGTATATGACGCGGTCTTTATTATAAATCGTCATCGGTTATCGGTTATTAAAATATCAACTAATGACACGGATTAGTTGAATTATTAATACATGTCCGACAAAGACAATATTGTATAATTAATTCAATATACATTAATTAAATATAATCGTTTATATTTAATTTACGAATTAACTGTTTAATTCGCCTTAGCCCATTTTATTCAATCCGTATTAAATAAAATATCTCAACATCGCATTTTTGACTAATTACTAGTCAAATAACTCGGACTAACTGCTTAGTCAATTTTCTGGCATCAACATGACTGTATTTTCATACCGTCACATCTCTCAAACGTATCCTATAGGTGTGACTTTTAGGGACCAGTTGATCACCGCCATCTGTATGACAATAACGTCAAACTTATCTAGCAAGCCAACCGTTATTGATAAACGTGGACCAACTGATTATGATACAAAAGTATACCCTTTGATCCTTTTAGAGATTTATAAGTCCTTGCACTAACTGTAAAGGACACCAACCCCAACATTCCCATATACACATACTTACGAGAAGACTTTAAGTATTCAGACTCGATATCCTCTCCACACAATGGACAAGCCTCTTTCCCATGAACTGTGTGCCCAGAAAGGTCGCCATAAGCCGGATAGTCAGATATTGTACACAGTAACATCGCTCTCAAATTGAAAGTTTCGTTCTTATATGCATCAAATACTTCTATCCCACTATCCCACAACATTCGCAAATCATCTAGAAGAGGTTCCAAATAGACAATTATATCATTTCTAGGTTGTTTAGGGCCGGAAATTAACAACGACAACATCAAATACTTTCTTTTCATGCACACATATGGAGGTAAGTTATAAATAGCCAACACTACTGGCCAAGTACTATGTTGGCTACTCATGTTTCCGTGTGGGTTCATTCCATCAGTGGACAGTGCTAGAAATATGTTTCTAGGTTCATTTCCGAACTCGAGATACTTAGCGTCGAACGATTTCCATTGCATACCATCTGCCGGGTGTCTTAGCTTTCCATCATTTATTCTTCCAGTTTCATGCCAAGTTAACATTTTTGAATCATCTCTATTCGCATAAATCCTTATGATTCTTGGTATCACTGGAAAAACCTTAGCCAGGATCCCTTCTTTATCCTTATAACGCCACTCCAAACATTTAGGGCAATTGGTTAAGTTTTGATATAATTTCCGATACAATATGCAATCATTTGGATATGCATGTATTTTCTCATATTTCATACCCACTCCTCTTATTAGTTTTTTAGCCTCATATGTCTTAACAGGTAGAACATTACCATCTGGAAGCAACTCCTTTATCAAGGCTAAAAAACCAGTGAAACACGTGTCAATCACCCCATTTGCCCCCTTGATATTATACAACTTCACCACAACCGACATTTTTGTGAACTTACAACCAGGATACAGAGGTGCTTCAGACTCACACAACTTCTCATACATGTTGTTAAGGTCATCCCAATTAATAGTGTCATCACCTACATCTTGAAAAGCATTCGACTCATCATCATTCTCTTCATTATCTATAGACCGAACATTTAACTTGTCTGCTTCCAACTCTTCCAACTCAAAAAACTCGACAAACTCAGGATGATCAGTTAGCCTTTCGTATACCTCAACATCATCTTCTTCAAAGCTATTCTCGTCCTCTAATGGTTCCCCATGAAAAATCCAACGTGTATAGGATCGACTAAAACTATACTTTTCTAGGTGTATTTTAACGTCTGGAAAAGCCATATACCTAATATTACCACATCTTTCACAAGGACATGGAATACTAGAAGAACCTTTCAAATTGTTAGCAACGACTTCATAAAATTCAGCTAAACCATCCTTATAGTTGGGGTCACTCATATTTGCAGCAATCATCCAAGTTCGAGTCAGTTTTCTACATTAGTAATATATAGGCAACTAATTCAGAAAATCCAATAATAGGAAAACAAATAAACGAAATTCAGGAAATCAATTAAGCTAAATTACACTACTACATATACAGTCTATAACAACGGGTAAAAACCGTTGTAAAAAGAAAAAGCGGACGTTGTTAAAGCGGCCGTTGTAAAAGGTATTTACAACGGTTAGGTTATTTACTTAAACCGTTGTCGAAAGTATTCACCACGGTTAAAAGCCGTTGTTGTTGCGTGTAAGCTGTTGTGGAAAGTGTTTCAAAAATTTTGTGGGAATAATATAACAACGGTTGTCATATGAATAACCGTTGTTGTAACTTTCCCTCCAAATTTTTGAAGACTTTTAACAACGGGTATATGCTAAATACCCGTTGTTGAAATTTGTAGTAACAACGGTTCTTCGTTTAAAACCCGTTGTTGTAACTTTCCCACCAAAATTGTGAAGACTTTTAACAATGGTTCTTCGTTTAAAACCTGTTGTTGAATATTATGCACGGGTATTTGTGAAAAGTATTTACAACGGTTCCTATTTTAAAACCTGTTGTTGAATATTATGGCGGGTATTTGTGAAGGGTATTTACAACGGTTTTTTTTTAGTAACCGTTTTTATTACGAACTCCTAATGTTTTTTAAAATTAAATTTGTTTCATGCCATTCAAAAACCTGCATATATCAAAGAAAGACCATATATCAAGACCAAAGATAAATCACAAACTGGTTCATCGAACTCAACATATTCAATTCAACCACAACAAAGAAGACATCATATATATATATATATATATATATATATATATATATATATATATATATATATATATATATATATATATATATATATATATATATATATATATACTTACAAGGAGTTAAATTTACATGAACTAATCATTCCCTAACTTCAACAAAAATTTACTAATAAGCTGATCTAAGCTCCGAGTATCATGCATTTAGCCTTCATTGCTATGTTCTAAGACGTATTTGCCCAACATGTCCCTTACCTCGTCTATATGTAAACATTTGTATCTTTGAAGCTCTTGTGACGGGTTGATTACATCTTTGCGGAAAAAACAAAGACAAGACATTATTGTAACAACATCAAATCCGCATAACAACATCATGGTATAGAAACAAGCAAGACAACATCAGCTCTAATTTAAAAAAAGTAATAAACACATTATTAAATTACTAACCTTTTCTGGAATAAGGATATATCTTCGCGTAATAATCTCCAACATGAACCGACAAACATAGTATCCACATTATATGCTATCCGGCTGGCGAGGGACCTATTATTACATAAAAACAAACAAACGAGAGAAGCCTTACATCGGAATCTTGAACTTTAGGTATTGTATTAGTATTAAACACAGATTTTTGCACTTAAGGTATTGTATTTGAGCACGTACCCCTGTTGTCGTTATAAAAGTAGGGCCATCATCAGAATCTTTCGTGGGTTGTTCCTGCTCGTTAGCTCTTTTCTGAAAGGCCCCTTTTTTAAAAAAAAAAAGGAGGCAGAAACTCATTTTTTTAGGGGCAAAAATGAGGTTTTTGCTATAAATAAAAATTGAAAATGTTATTATATATAAATCAGTATTATAAACTTACTTAATTATCAAGCGCTTAAAAGTCTCGCTTGGTGGATTATGTATAGAGTCCAACCAAAATACTTTCTTCTTCGTCGGCATGATGGCTGCTAGCACCCAATGAGTCCTACATCAAGAGACACATCATCATTATTAACAAGTACATATATTAGTTATGAAAATGCAATTGTAGGGGAAAACGTAATATTAATTTGTTTATTACCCTTTTTCATTATAAGGGGCAAAACCGACTTCTTGTTTGTCGCCAATTCTTTGAGCAATATAATCTACCCGATCTCCGAAGGAAAAATCGGGATAAACATAGATAAAGTATAGGGGCACAGAATCAGATTGATCGAGATGGAATCTTCTTCTCGGGGATCACTCTCAATTTCAATATCCTACACTATTACGGTATTAATTCCGGTATTTAAAACACTATCTAGTAGTCAGAATATTAGAATATGAAATTATTTATTAAGAAACTTACTTCATCCAAACAAATAGGTGTTGGACATCAATCTCGTCTAGGCCAACCCAAATGGCTAGCATATCCCATGACATAAGTGCTTCGCGCTCAACCCCTAGAATATGCTCCTCAAGCGGAATAATTATCAATTGCTCGTTGCCTATGCGATTGCAAGCATCCTCATGCAGTTTCCTCATCGTCACCGTTCTTACTTTTTGCATGTAATCCTTCCCAGAATATTTTGTGGAGTTTAAACTCCTGACATCTTTCAGTTCCGGGAAATAATGATTCTTTGATTTTGTGCTACTACCACCAGCCTACACATGTAGATAATTAAAATAATAAAAAATCCAAAGGTAACATATCCTAGCTAGCTAGTTGGAGTAATAAAAATAAAAGCATACTTAATTACATACCTCATCAACCTGCTCTTTCAATGATGAGGTAGTAGTAGCAGGTATGACTGGGGACTTAGGCTTATCCGTCTTTTTTGTCCCCTACACAAAATTTTCATGCTTTTTAGAAATACAGACAAATATAAATAAAGGGAGGTTTTTAAAAAAATGGAGAAGTTAATTAAATACCTCATCAAGTTGTTGTCTGGACGAGGTAGTTGGCATGTCCGGGGACTTAGGCTTATCCGCCTTAGCCGGCTTTTTTGTTCCTTACAAAAAATTTCCATGCTTTTTAAAAATACAGAAACAAAAAAAATAAAAGGGAGGTTTTCATAAAAATGGAGAAGTTAATTAAATACCTCATCAAGTTGTTGTCTCGATGAGGTAGTTGGCATGTCTGTGGACTTAGGCTTATCCGCCAAAGCCGGCTTTTTTGTTCCCTACAAAAAAAATAACATATAAATTTAACATATAAAAACATTCAACAATTAAAAATTTAACATATATATAAAGGTATATCTTCTAACCCCAACTACTTTCGGCTGAGGCGGAGACGAACGAGCCAAGAAGATGTGAGATTCAGGCCATTGGATGAAACTTCTAACTGCATCTCCCAGAATGGTAATTTCGTCACGAACTGGGACAGGCAGTTGAAAGTTTTCATGGCCTGGAAAGACGTCAGTTATCTCAACTTTTCTATGATTCGCCAAAAGTTTTTCGCCCTGAACAACCACTACAGTTTCCGCTGCTGATTTGGTGGGCACTTCTACGAGAGCCCGGCCAACACGCACATATGGTTTATCGAATTTAGGGTCAGCAAGAATAACTGGCCTCTTGTTTACGGCCTGAAGAATACACATACATTATTATATCCCAAAATTTAATAGAATTCATATAAATTTAACTAATTAAACACTTCATGCATACCTTCGAAAAACAGTGAAGGCGATTTGAAGGGGATGTATCTTTGTTTTCCATCACCGTCTTCTCAAGTTGCATCTCCTTTCGACCCATTATTTACCTAATAAAATTAACTAATGGCACGATGTCAGAAGTTATAGCATTAGAGCTGGCAGGGAACACACCCCCTGATCTTACCCAAAAAAGAAGAAAAGAAAAATAAGGAAGTATTAGGTACCTGATCGGTTTTAGTTGTTACAACTTCAGAAGCATAAGGTACCTGATCTTTCTGAATCTCGTTGACCGATACTTCCTTCTCATGTATTGCCAAGGTAGTAGTGTTCTCGGCCTCTTGACCAATCTGTTCTACCTTATTACTCCATTTATAAATGACATCCTCCATCATCTTCACTTCTGCTTCGTAAAGCTTGCCTCCACCATTCAACTTTAGTAGTACGGATGCCATTAACTGAAGCTGCGTGCGAAGAATGTAATGTTTCAGCAATTTTTATCCCAACAATAACATGTGAATTGAACTTAAATGAAAATAATAGAATAAATTTTACCATGTCAGCCTTCTCAGGCTTAGTCTTCCTTTTCTTCTTTTTCGGGGCAGTTGTCCCATAATATTTCGTTACTCCAACCTGTAACGGGACGCCCCTCAATCGACCTGGATGTTCGGGTCGGCCGATCGCTCTAGCAAGAACGTCATCACGGCCATTGGGAGTGAATTTTCCTTCTTCTACCTCCTTCAATACGGTGTCCTATAATATATTAAATAAACTTCAAATTATATTTGTGACTAAAATAATAAAGTTAGTAATGAACTCGCCTTAATAAAATAATGCTTACTATGTTGGCCAACACTTCCTCATCATATTTGTCACACGACCAGGATCCTTTAGGCGTGTGTGTAACATTCCGTTTTGATTGTTGATCTTCTTTTGTGGATTGAGTGCTATTGAGTGTTATGGAAGTGAGACAAGGTTGGCAACATTATATTGTGGTTATTTGGTAATGTTATGGAGTCAGTATTGGGAGCCTATGCTATAGTTGAGACGATATCGTGAGCCATGTTGTGGAAGGAAGAGTGGTTTGTGGAGTTAGTGTTAAGTGTCCATGTTTTATAGGTTGGGTTGGAACTTCGGGGACGAAGTTCTTTTTAAGGGGGGAAGACTGTAATACTACGGATTTTATAAGCTAAGTACTCGGCCGAGTAGAGCCTACTCGGCCGAGTAGTTCCAAGAGTGTAGTTTGTTTGGGTTCTGCCGAGGAATACTCGGCCGAGTATGGTGAATACTCGACCGAGTAGAGGATACTCGGCCGAGTATACATTTTACTCGACCGAGTATCCGGTCTAACGGGTTATATTTTCCGCGATTGATTTAGAAAGGATTAGAGTTATTTATAAACGCAAAACAGTTTCCTATTACATTTCATAAAACCTAATCACTCAAACGACGTTCTAATCCTCTCCAAATCTCCCCTTGTGTGTGTGTGTGATCATAGCATGTGCATTCATCCTTTGTTTCTTTCGCCGGTAAGTCTTTATCCCTATGTTGTTGATGATTAATTATAGGGTTTGTCTTTATTCATGAATTGGGGGAAATGGGGTTTTGCAGTTAGTGATTGGAACTATATGATTGTTGTTGTAGGTGACGATGTGGTAATTGTTATGCATTTGTATGGTTGATTGCAGCGTAAGCAGATTGCGAAAAGGTAGGGTTTCCCTACTCAGTTTTTGTGTAATTGATTTGAGATATTTGTTGTATTGTGTATGATTGTTGTCTGCTGATCATCGGAGTGTCGGTGTTGTGGTGACGGTGGTGATGTGGTTGTGTTGTGACGGAAGTGGTGTTGTGACATTGTGATCTTGCCGTGGTATGTGTGATTGTGGTGGAGTCACTTGCGGGAGTGGCTTCACACCCTAGTTCGCCCTCCGTGGAACCCGTCACGGGAGGGGATGTGCACATTAAGGGACAGGGATTGTTAGTCGCTCGTTGATGAGCTGGACTAGGTGGGGATGGGCCGCGGTCACCCACTGGCGTCGAGGATTGCCTGTTGCGATGGGTAATCTGGCAAGGTTACACACTTCGGTGTGTGGTCGATTAATGTGTGAAATCGGGAGACCGGGGATGGAGGATGATCAGCCGGTTACATTAATTATTTGTCTTATTCGAATTATGCGGTAACTGACCCCGTGTTGTTGTTTTGTAAAACCTGCGGTGATCCATTCGGAGATGGTGAGCAGATATGACATGTAATGCGAGATGTTTAGTTATGGGAGACATGGGGAGACATCACTTCGAGTCTAGTTTCCGCCGTTACGAGTTTAGCCGTCAATGATTTCAGTTGTATTGAAGTTCTTACACTTTTAGTTTGAGTTGGTTTGAGATAATGTATTTGCTAACTCTTTATACTTTAATAAATGTTGTTTGGAAATTGTAACTTTGATATACTAACCTCGGGAAACCGAGATGGTAACAGCCTTTCATGCTAGGGTAGTCCTTGATAAGGTACCTTAGTATGAGGGGGTGTTACAAAGTGGTATCAGAGCCGACGATTCCGGCACCTAAAACAAATGAACCCAATGAACTTAGGGAGTCAAAATAAAATGAACCCGGGGAGAGTTGTTTGGAGCTACCATAAAGACTTGGGAGACGTCCCGAAGTCGCATTAAGGCCCTTACGATCTCAAGCCGGTCATCTGGGGGGAAAAACTGTTGTATGCTTGAGTTATGTGAGTTTCATATCTATAGTTTTAACCTTGTGCATGGTTGGATGAAATGATGAAAGAAGTGGAATGTGATAGTTGTTGAAAGATGCATCGAGGATTGTTCATGTTAAACTTTGAGAAGGAATATGTTGGCATGTTAAGTGTTGGAACATGGTAAAATATGAAAGGTGAATTGTGAATTTGTATCTGATTGATATTGAGTATGAAGAATGTGATCATGTTATCTGTTTAATACAATGTTGAGCATGAAGTATGGTAGTTGTACATGTGCATATGAACATGATGATTTTAATGGTTGATTGTTGGTAGAAGCATGTGATTAAGGTCATGCGTCTATATATATAAATGTCGTGTTTAATTTTAATGTGAGTATGATAAATGTTCAACTATGTACTGGTTTTTAGAGGTATTGAATTGTCATTGTTGCCTTATGTATGTTCAAGTTGTTTTGGCTTAGAAAACTTGATTTGTATAAAGAATGATTACGGAAGGGTTGTCTTAAAACTGACATAAGTCGAGTTCTAGAAATGATATTGCTGTAATTCCAAGTTGAGGTGATATATTGTCCTCTTACGATTCTAAAGATAGGTCACACGCCCAAAATGACCAAGTAACGAGTGAGATATGACTGTTTTACGAAAACTGGACGGTGCTGAGAACTGCGCCGATACTCGGCCGAGTGTCTTTTATACTCGACCGAGTACTCCATATTCGGCCGAGTAATCTCTCTGTGATAATACTGTTTAGCGTCTGGAGTCGTGAACTCGGCCGAGTAGTCTCATACTCGACCGAGTAAGGTCTACTCGGCCGAGTATTCCCAATACTCGACCGAGTAATCCTTCTGCGACAATTGAGTTTGCTTCTGGAGTCGAAAACTCGACCGAGTAATATAGTTACTCGACCGAGTAACTTGTACTCGACCTAGTATGTTATGTACTCGACCGAGTACCTCATTGGGCGGCCACTTTGTGCCGGTGGCTATGTTTTTACATTGTTTTGAGTCGTAGGGTATATCCACATGTATGTTTTGAGTCTTAACGCATTCTTTTATATGTGAGACGGTCTTGATACATAAGTTACCGGAAGTTATGACATGGAGAATGACGGCTTATGAGGGACATGTGTTGGGTAAGGAAGACATGTGTTAATGTGGTTGTGAAGGATAGTGGAAAAAGAAAAGGGAAGAATGATTAGCTAATCGAGGTAAAGAGCATGTTTTGTGAGATATGATGAGTGATATAGTCGTGCGTTGAGTAGTATAAAAGTAAGTGTATATGGGCAAGGGTGATGTAAGTGTAAAGAAGCATGAGAATGAAGGATTGAGATAAGGGATGCGAATAGTGGCATATTTGGATGTGTAAGGGTTTATGGAGGAAGACAACTAGGATAGAGTTGCTTAAGGATATATGTAATGGAAGGTTGTTGTAGGAAGATAGGAAAGAGAGGTATATAGTGAACTTAAAGGAAGTTATGTCGCGATGTGGATTTGTAGATAGTGGCTAAGTTTGGGAAGTTGGAATATCAAGGGGTGAGCCTAGTGTGTAATTCTTTGGACAGTTAACGGTATGAAGTGAATTTTGGTTTCTAGAGATACGAAAGGGAGATACGACTAATTAAAGAGTAACTGTTAGTGCGTGGACTTGATGGTGACAAGGGTGAGTGTGAAGCAAGATGAGAGATGATAAATAATAAGAAGAATGATAAGATATTGATATGAATTAATGGAATTAGAGTTGTGGAGTTATGGAAAATAAACAAATTACTACAGAGATAGGTAGAAAGAGAAAGGAGAAGAATTATTAACTGGTATTATTGAGTAAAAAGGTAGAAAGAGGGATGGAAGTAAGTTGAGAGAACGTTGACCGAAGCTAATGAGCATGAAGGTAGGAAAATTATGAAATGTACGATATCCCCACTAGAGGGTGTGAGTTAATGGTTATATAGGAGAGCAGGACGACGTGTTAGCCGTGAGTTACGAGGTATTAAGGGAATAAGAAGCTTGAGGAGTGTTGCAAGATCTGAGATTTTGGTGGAGAGTTAGGTAGCGATATGATAAAGGATAGAATTGGGAATAATGTTGAGGTATGTTCTGTTGATGGATTGGATGTTCGTTATTTGGAATGATAACCAAAGAGAGGAAACATATTGTTATATTAAGAAGTGATAGTAAGAGAGTAGTCACATGAAGGATGTTGGTGTCATAGTAGTGTCACTAGTGGCTGAGGATGATGTTACTTTAGGGAAGTTAGTTGTTCTAATGAGGTTGATTTTGTGGAGGTGGTTAGTATGTTTGGTTGTGAGGAAGTATAAGATGTGGATATACGAGGTGTTCATTTGGAAGTTGGGTGCGATGTTATGGCTACATTTGCCGGAGGGGTGATAATTGTGTGTAAGAGAAGATATGTTAGAAAGGGCACCTGATTTAAGTCCGGATAAGAGATATTCATTGTCAAGTGGTAACTTACGTGATCAGGATTGACTAGTTGGATGTGATTATGGGTCTAAGAAGTATATAAATGTTTGTGTGAGGTTGTGACCTCACAAGAAGCGGTATGGTGTGATAGTTATAATGTTGTTATCCAATGTTCGTAATATATGTTGGATACAAGAACTTGATGGAATGATGATCAAAAGTCATAGTTTGGGTGGTCTGACAAGACTGGTTATACTTGCATGTGTATTCATGATATATGTTTATTCCATGGAAAAGTATGGATGGTATGCATGAGATTCTTGTCTATTTATTCCGTATGATATATGGTGTTGTGATCTGGTAAAGCAGCCTTGAGTAAGTTTTTCTTGTCCGAGATGTTATATTGAGTCAGTGTTTATGGGATTTTGTATGTTGTGATGCCTATCGGTGTGGTTGTGGTGCCTCCGGTGGTGATCCGGGCACGGTACTTAGTGTTGTGATGCGGGTATTTTCACACTGCGGTGCGGCTGTTGGTGGCGGTGTTGTGATACCGTCACCGGTTGTGGTGGTGTAGGTGAGATGATTATGATATGGGTTTTCGAAAGTGCATACCAGTTAAACATAGATTATTGTTTTGTTTGCTGCTGTTCCTTGTGAGTTTTGGTTGAACATGTAGACTGTTGTTTTGCTTGTTGATGTTTCTTACCAGTTTCAGTTTGGGAATGAGGGTAGAGTATGATATGAAAGAGAGTTTTATATGTTTTCATTGTTGTCATGGTATAGTGATATTCTGTTGATGGGACACAGTTGTGAGAAGTTGTTACAGTAATTTTGATCTTGTTTTAAGATGAGGCATCGGTAGTCATAGTCATGGCAAGTGATTCGTGGAATATGTGTTGTAATGATCTGAAAGCGACATGTGGTTCATAATCTTTTGTTGAGATAGTGAGTGCAGGATATTGAGAATTGGTGTCATGTTAAGTTATGTATGAGTTTTGCGGTAATGAAAGAAAAGAACTTGAGGATCTAGTGTGAGTGTACGTAACAGGTGTGGCGTGTGAGATGCTTTTGGTGATATGAGTTTTATATAGTTTATATA
The DNA here is from genome assembly GCF_048544455.1 of Silene latifolia. Taxonomy (NCBI): domain Eukaryota; kingdom Viridiplantae; phylum Streptophyta; class Magnoliopsida; order Caryophyllales; family Caryophyllaceae; genus Silene; species Silene latifolia. The sequence continues at coordinate 381,871,865 of NC_133538.1, read as the reverse complement.
GAGAGGTGTGTCATGTTGCGGTAATGTGGAAGAGTTGAAGTTTTGGGTTAAATTAAAGATTTTGAGGTATAGGTTAGGGGGTGTGACGAGTGAATTGAAGGATGAGAGTTGTTTAAGTAAGAGAGCCTAAGATATATGCATGGCGACTGTTCAGATTATAAGAGGTTATCTTTGACATGCAGTAGTGATGGGGATAATGAAAAAAATATAGCTAGGATTTAGTATTAGTGAGTTACGAGGACGTAACATTTATCTTAAGAGGAGTAGGATGCGATAAAAGAAATTTTGATGGTTGTGCATATGGTAGTATAATTGGAAGTAGAGTGTTGGTGTAGCATAAAGGACGGATATTTGTTTTGATTTTATTAAAGGTCATGACCATGCTTGTAGTAGTTCGATGTTTAGGAATGAGAGAATATTTCAATAGTGTTGACAGTTGAATGATGATGATTATGAGTCTAATAGTTTTGACAGTTGGAAGATGATGTTTATGTGTTTGAGTAAACTTCGAGGACGCAGTTCGTTTTAAGGATGGTAGAATGAAACATTCCGTTTTGATGGTTGATCTTCTTTTGTGGATTGAGTGCTATTGAGTGTTATGGAAGTGAGACAAGGTTGGCAACATTATATTGTGGTTATTTGGTAATGTTATGGAGTCAGTATTGGGAGTCTATGCTATAGTTGAGACGATATCGTGAGCCATGTTGTGGAAGGAAGAGTGGTTTGTGGAGTTAGTGTTAAGTGTCCATGTTTTATAGGTTGGGTTGGAACTTCGGGGATGAAGTTCTTTTTAAGGGGGGAAGACTGTAATACTACGGATTTTATAAGCTAAGTACTCGGCCGAGTAGAGCCTACTTGGCCGAGTAGTTCCAAGAGTGTAGTTTGTTTGGGTTCTGCCGAGGAATACTCGGCCGAGTATGGTGAATACTCGACCGAGTAGAGGATACTCGGCCGAGTATACATTTTACTCGACCGAGTATCCGGTCTGGCGGGTTATATTTTCCACGATTGATTTAGAAAGGATTAGAGTTATTTATAAACGCAAAACAGTTTCCTATTACATTTCATAAAACCTAATCACTCAAACGACGCTCTAATCCTCTCCAAATCTCCCCTTGTGTGTATGTGTGATCATAGGAAGTGCATTCATCCTTTGTTTCTTTCGCCGGTAAGTCTTTATCCCTATGTTGTTGATGATTAATTATAGGGTTTATCTTTATTCATGAATTGGGGAAAATGGGGTTTTGCAGTTAGTGATTGGAACTATATGATTGTTGTTGTAGGTGACGATGTGGTAATTGTTATGCATTTGTATGGTTGATTGCAGCGTAAGCAGATTGCGAAAAGGTAGGGTTTCCCTACTCAGTTTTTGTGTAATTGATATGAGATATTTGTTGTATTGTGTATGATTGTTGTCTGCTGATCATCGGAGAGTCGGTGTTGTGGTGACGGTGGTGATGTGGTTGTGTTGTGACGGAAGTGGTGTTGTGATAGCTGTGATGCTGTGGTATGTGTGATTGTGGTGGAGTCACTTGCGGGAGTGGCTTCACACCCTAGTTCGCCCTCCGTGGAACCCGTCACGGGAGGGGATGTGCACATTAAGGGACAGGGATTGTTAGTCGCTCGTTGATGAGCTAGACTAGGTGGGGATGAGCCGCGGTCACCCACTGGTGGCGAGGATTACCTGTTGCGATGGGTAATCTGGCAGGGCTACACACTTCGGTGTGTGGTCGATTAATGTGTGAAATCGGGAGACCGGGGATGGAGGATGATCAGCCGGTTACATTAATTGTTTGTCTTATTCGAATTATGCGGTAACTGACCCCGTGTTGTTGTTTTGTAAAACCTGCGGTGATCCATTCGGGGATGGTGAGCAGATATGACAGGTAATGAAGATGTTTAGTTATGGGACAGACATGGTGAGACATCACTTCGAGTCTAGTTTCCGCCGTTACGGGTTTAGCCGTCAATGATTTCAGTTGTATTGAAGTTCTTACACTTTTAGTTTGAGTTGGTTTGAGATAATGTATTTGCTAACTCTTTATACTTTAATAAATGTTGTTTGGAAATTGTAACTTTGATATACTAACCTCGGGAAACCGAGATGGTAACAGCCTTTCATGCTAGGGTAGTCCTTGATAAGGTACCTTAGTATGAGGGGGTGTTACAGTGTGCCCTTCTTTATAAGTTACATGCCGATCCAAGTTGGTCACTCCCTTTCCCACCTACACATTAACATGGTAACAGTTATACATGTAAATGTGTATCAAGTCCAAGTGTGATTAAAAAAATCAAGTCTCACAGGGAAATGCATGCTACTTATGAGGTTCTCTTCTATCTTTCTGTAACCGCCTCGAGAACCATAACATTTCCCCTTCTTGCATGAAATGTTAGCACGATTTCTTCTGCTAACGGCCTTCAAATAATTATATAAAAGCGCAAGTAGATGAGATAATAAAAAGATTATATAAAGAACTCATTAATTAAAAAAATGATAGGTAAATCGTTAAAAGGCAAGGATATTTAACCTGAAACTTCTCACTAGTTCTCATCTCTTTGAAAAGATCCCATTGTTCCTGACTGATGGTGGGACACTTATTGTCTCCCGGTGGGTTCTTACGCATCTCCCCCGTTGCCTTGTCCACATACGACCAATCCCTAGCAACGTCACACTTCCACTGCCTTAGGGCATCCCCTGCCTTATGCATTAAATACTTATCATGGCATTCATCGACAATATCAAAAGCTTCCTTTGTACGAGCCAAGTATAACTTCCTCAATTTTGGATTCAAATTTCTAATTTCATCTAAATGGATAGGCACAAACTGTCTTGTGCAACATCCAATCCAACTGGATAAAAAACCCGCATTTGGACCAGTAGGGAAACCCTTCGAGCTCCATGTTATTTCAAGCGGCTCTTTAGTGGCTATAGCTGCAAGGGCTTGCGGGCACTTCGTAGCACCCCTCTCACCAGGCTTATTATCATCCCAACGCTTATTATTCTTTTGACTTCTTTTCCGTTTTTCACCCATGATAATCCTAAAACCCAAATATTAATGAAATAGTAAATGAACAACTTAACAACGTCATGCAGAGTATTATCTAAAATCCTAAAGAGGAATGAAAATTTAAAACAACAGATTGAGCTTCTAAAATCCTAAACCCTAATAAGAGGAGTGAAGTAGATGATGCGGGATGATAAAGATAACAAAGAAGACGAAAAACAAACAGATGCATGAAAAAGAAAAAAGATGACCGTCTTAAAACCCTAATGACGAAACACAAAATTAAAGTGAACATACCTGATGATGATGATAAAGAGAACGGGCAGGATGATAACGGAAGGCAACGGAATCTGGGCATCGGAAACTGGGCGACAGCCGGCAACGAGAATGTAGAAAGCGGGGGAGAGAGAATAATAAACTCAGGATACCAACGGTTGAACTGGTGTTGTGTGTGTTTGTGTGGTATGTTGTATGTGTATGTAAATTAGTTTTTTATTAAGACAAAATATTGACGACGGGTCCTCAAAACAAAACCGTTGTTATATGTTAATAACAACGGGTCAATAAAAGTCAACCGTTGTCAAAACTTTATTGCAACGGTTAAAATATACCCGTTGTAATATATTTTCACCAAATTTGCGCCAAAATGAAATATGTCTAAAAAATCAATGACAACGGGTAGGGGTACTACACCCGTTGTTGAAAGTAATAACAACGGGTGATGTAACTATAACCGTTGTTGATATAAAAACAACGGGTGATGTAAATATAACCGTTGTTGAAAGTAACAACAACGGGTAATTTAAATATAATCGTTGTTATTGTTGAACCTTTTTTTTAAAAAAAAAATTACTGTAATTCCATTACAGTCCAAACTTGTAACAATACATACTGTAATAGCAGAAGCACCATATACTGCAACATTATTCAGCTATTTCAACACCAACATCCACATCTAATAATAAGATCAAGAAAATAAGACAACACCAGCATGCATGCATACTGCATATCTACAAGATTTACCATGCCATGCAAATTTGGGAATCTGTATTTAACAATGACCATTATTGGTTCTATTGGCTTTTTAAAGCTACCAAAAGCTAAAGACATACAACACATCTCAAACTTGCTATAAATCAGGCATCCCATTAGCTCCCCACAACTCACAAATAAAGTAAACCATCAAATTACGGTCTGAAAATGACTCAAAATGTTGGTCGTCCATATCACTGTTTCTTGATGAACCATCTCAGGATCGGGGACAATTCTTGGATGTCATAGTTTCTTCGTTAACCCAAATACCTTCACCATGGTCATCAGGCATATAGATGCTTTCAGTTTCCTCATGATCAGTGTCAACATCGTCGAAATAAGATACAGCGGTAGAGTGATCCATTCCCTCAAAAACGACATACTGATCATCATCACCATTATTGGATGGACTACTCCTTCTACTCCTTATAGACAGTACAACATATCACTTCTTATCCATAGGATCGGTGACATAGAATACTTGTTTAGCTTGGGATGTCATTATGAAAGGATCATCCTTATTATTGCCAACCTTACCCAGATTGACCAACGTAAATCACATCTTATCCTTTTAAACACAATGGAGGTTGTTATCAACCCAGTTACATCAAAACAAAGGCATTGTGAAATCAATGTAATCTAGTACCAATATTTCTTGAATAACGCCATAATAAAGGCATTTTCCCCAAATAGGCTTTTTATCTTTTGAAGTAGCAAAGTGCATTGCCTCAAATTCAGAACTCACACCACTATTTTGCATTGTGCTCAACTCATCTTGCTCGCGGGTGTAAAAAGTATATCCATTAATGGCAAAACTGCTGTAAAAGGTGACCCTTGCATTTGGACCTAAACCAAGACGTAGTAACTTAGGAGAGATGTCATCACCAGTTTGATTCGTACACTCTAAGACAATATTCCTAAACCACTCTGTAAACGTCTTCGTATGCTCGTTTGCAATCCACTTCTCGGTCTTGTTTGGGTGACCGTATTTGAGCTCATCTTTATGTTGTTGAATATAAGGTTGTACCTCATCTTCGTTGTTTAACACATACGTATGTGCTAAATGCAACATTTCACGTGTCACAATTTTTTCAACCCGACACCTAATACCTTTTCCGGTCTTCCAGTCACTATGACGATTCTTAGGAACGCCAATCAACTCCTCAGGGGAGAGATGAGCGTAACAATATGAAAGAGATTTGTCTAAAATAGCGCGTTCAGCAATACAACCTTCCGGACAATACCAATTAGAAGTATAGTCCTTGTAGACTTTCGTCAATCTTTCGAAAGGATACTGGTATCTCAAGTACACGGGCCCAAGGTACAAAATCTCCCTAACCAAGTGAATGGTCAGATGAATCATGATAGTGAAGAAAGAGGGTGGAAAATACATTTCCAACTGACAAAGAGAGGTTACAACGAGGTCCTGCAATGAATCCGCGTCATCGGGATCGATGACTTTCTCGCATATGGACTGGAAGAAGAGACAAAATCTAGTTATAGCAGATCTTTCCTTTTCAGGTAAAATGGAATGAATAGCCAAGGTAGTAATTGTTGCATCAAAGTGTGACAATCATGTGACTTTAACCCGGTGAGTTTTAGGTCTTGCATCGACACTAGGCTTTTGATGTTCGACGAATAACCATGTGGCACTTTAATTCCATTTAAGCATGCACATAACTCTTTTTTCTCATTCCGTGAAAGGGTATAAGCTGCTGGCGGTAAAAATATACGATTACCTCTCTTCTGTGGTGCCAACTCTAGCCTAATACCCGTCATTTTCATATCTTTCCTAGCTGCGGCGTTATCCTTTGTTTTACCGGGAACATTCAGAAAGGTATTGATAATATTATCACAGACATTTTTCTCAATGTGCATGAAATCGAGGCAATGCCTGACCTCCAGGTCAGGCCAATATGGAAGTTTATCAAAAAATATGGATCTTTTTTTATAACCACGAGTAGACAATTTAGAGCTGCTCTTCTTTCCATAATCTATCTCAATATGCTTTACTTTCTAATAAACTTCATTCCCACTCAAAATTCTAGGAGGTTGACGAAGTTCTTGTCTTCCATTGAATGCTTTCTGCATCTTGCGATAACAATGGTCATGATACAAGAACCTCCTATTTCCCATATATACATACTTACGAGAAGACTTCAAGTATTCAGACTCGATATCCTCCCCACACAATGGACAAGCCTCTTTCCAATGAACTGTGTGCCCAGAAAGGTCGCCATAAGCCGAATAGTCAGATATTGTACACAATAACATCGCTCTCAAATTGAAAGTTTCGTTCTTATATGCATCAAATACTTATATCCCACTATCCCACAACATTCGTAAATCATCTAGAAGAGGTTCCAAATAGACATCTATATCATTTCCAGGTTGTTTAGGGCCAGAAATTAACAACGACAACATCAAATACTTTCTTTTCATGCACACATATGGAGGTAAGTTATAAATAGCCAACACTACTGGCCAAGTACTATGTTGGCTACTCATGTTTCTGTGTGGGTTCATTCCATCAGTGGACAGCGCTAGACGTAAGTTTCTAGGTTCATTGCCGAACTCAGGATACCTAGCGTCGAACGATTTCTATTGCATACCATCTGCTGGGTGTCTTAGCTTTCCATCATTAATTCTTCTTGTTTCATGCCAAGTTAACATTTTTGAATCATCGGGATTCGCATAAATCCTTATTAATCTTGGTATCACTGGAAAATACCACAACACCTTAGTCGGGATCCCTTCTTTATCCTTATAACGCCACTCCAAAGATTTAGGGCAATTGGTTAAGTTTTGATATAATTTCCGATACAATATGCAATCATTTGGACATGCATGTATTTTCTCATATTTCATACCCACTCCTCTTATTAGTTTTTTCGCCTCATATGTCTTAACAGGTAGAACATTACTATCTGGAAGCAACTCCTTTATCAAGGCTAAAAAACTAGTGAAACACGTGTCACTCACCCCATTTGCCCCCTTGATATTATACAACTTCACCTCAGCCGACATTTTTGTGAACTTACAACCAGGATACAGAGGTACTTCAGACTCACACAACTTCTCATACATGTTATTAAGGTCATCCCAATTAATAGTGTCATCACCTACATCTTGAAAAGCATTCGACTCATCATCATTCTCTTCATTATCTATAGACCGAACATTCAACTTGTCTGCTTCTAACTCTTCCAACTTAAAAAACTCGGCAAACTCAGGATCATCAGTTAGCCTTTCGTATACCTCAACATCATCTTCTTCAAAGTTATTCTCGTCCTCTAATGGTTCCCCGTGAAAAATACAACGTGTACAGGATCGACGCAAACTCATATTTGCATCAATCATCCAAGTTCGAGTCATTTTTCTACATTCGTAATATATAGGCAACTAATTCAGAAAATCCAATAATAGGCAAACAAATAAACGAAATTCAGGAAAGAAATTAAGCAAAATTATCAACAAATTAGATAATAACCCAAAAAATCCTATATCTATAAGCGTTGCTAAGAAACATATATACCTGTTTGATAAACACGATGAGGGAGAGAAGACGGTGACAATAGTGACGGAGATGAAGACAGAGAGACGATCAGGAGGAATGGAGGATGATATAGTAGCAGTATTAGCTTATGGTTGTGTTTTGTAGCGTATAGCAGAATAAAGCAATCTGTTGTTCTTAATATTTACATTACATTAATAACAACGGTTACTCAGTATACAACCGTTGTTACAACCTAATAACAACGGGTTCTAAACAAACTGTTGTAATTACTTTTCACTAATTTTGCGCCAAATTATTAACAACGGTTAAAATGTATTACAGATTCAACCGTTGTTATTACTTTTTATATTAACAACGGTTTTGAAAGTATGACCAGTTGTTAAAACCAATAACAACGGTTAACAACACAGAACCGTTGTAATTAAGTTTGGTAAAATTCGCGCCATCTATTCTACAACGTCTTTTGATGATTTTCGTGAATAAGCGTTGTTAAAGGGTCGTTGTAGTTGCCTGTATTTGTAGTAGTGTTATCAACAAATTAGATAATAACCCAACAAATTCACAAATTCAAAAATAATCGACATTCATAGGTCAGGAAATTGAACAATCCTATATATATATATATAGCTTGAAAATCTTAATAAGAAATAGTTAATAAGAAACATATATACCTGATTGATAAACACGATGAGGGAGAGAAGACGGTGACAACATTGACGGAGATGAAGACAGAGAGAGACGATCAGGGAGGAATAGAGGATGATATTTGTGTAGCAGTATTAGCTTATGTTTGTGTTTTGTAGCGTATAACAGAATAAAGCGATCTGTAAGTGGTGTTTGTTCTTTTAATCTTCATAACTTCAATAACAACTGTTATTACATCTACAACCGTTGTTAAAACGTAATAACAACGGGTACTAATATAACCGTTGTAATTACGTTTCACTAATTTTGCGTCAAATTATTAACAACGGTTATAATGTATTACAGAGTAAACTGTTGTTATTAGTTTTTATATTAACAACGGTTGTTGTTGGGCCCTAAATTATCCTGCCTGACCTGATATAGGCCAGGCAACAGCCAAAGACAACTTCCAGGCTCTAGAGATCTAAAACCAGGCATTACTCCAAGATTGACAGGCACTAAGCAGGAGTTGATTAAAGACAAAGAGAAATAACCAAAGAAACTGAAAAAGATAAAGCACCGGCCATTGCGGGCAACAAACAAGCGATCTCATATGTTCCCTACAAAAAGGAAGACCAATTCCAGAAGGCAAAAATATAGGGAGCAGTCAAAGCAACGGCTAAGAAAGAAGCAACCATCTCCGGGTAAATAGGGGACATTCCCTATTTACCAGGAAAACCTAAACGGCACAAGAACAATTGGAGACAACCACCTATAAATAGAAAGGAGGAGAAAACAAGAGGCATCATCTGAGATCATTACTTTTGACCTATATTCTTTGTATTCTTAAGCAATATATTCGCCTGTCACGCCTGATACAACAATACTCTGTCAGGCTATCCAAAATCATAGTAACAATCACTCCTGGCTTGGTGCCCGTGGTTTTTTCCCTTATTCCCAGGGTTTTTCCACGTATAAAATCCTTGTGTCATTACTTATTAGTTTGTTTTATATTTAATTACACCAATCAGGCAAGTTATTCGAGTTAGATCACCCTACATATAAATCCCTCGGCGGGACGCTCTAGATCACGTAAAATCCTCGCTAAAACAATTGGCGCCCACCGTGGGGCATCTAACTCAAAAATAATCAAAAGCCCACCATCAAAATACCACAAAAAACTAAGAAAAAATGGCAGGAGATAGCATTGAGCAACAATTTAGTTGCCAAACAACAAATTGTTGGAGATGGAACAACAAACAAAAAATGATCCAGTCAAGTCAAGTGGCAAAATTGAAAGAATCGTAATCCGCCCTAAAAAGATACATTTGGGAGAAAAAGCTTCAGGATCAAAATTGAAAGTCCACTGGCACACCATTCTCCTCCATCATAAGGAACATTGACTTCTCCAATATTGGTACTCCAACTCCATCCAAAGCAGGAGAAGAAACGGACTCAGGAGAACTCCAAAGTCAAGAACTCCAAGATCGACTAACACGCCATTATGATGGCTATGCTCCAGAAATCCAAAAACTTCATGAGAGATTTGAAAAGATCCCAGGAGTTCCTACCCCAATTGAAGAAGCAAATCCGTAAAGCTATCCGATTCTCCTTCGTGGATGAAATAGCAAAAACAGACTGCTTAAAGAAGTTTGTGATTCCCTCAATGAGAATCTATGATGGAACCACTGATCCACAAAACCATGTTGCCTATTACAAGCAAAGAATGTGGCAAAGATCAATTCCCGATGAACTACGTCAAGTCTCGCATGTGTAAGGGATTTGGAACAACTCGAATGGACCGCCTTGCGGTGGTACATAAACTGCCAAATGGAAGCATCAAGTCCTTTCACGACCTGGTCAATTCTTTCAATCATCGGTTTGCCACAGCAGGGAACTAGAGAAGAGATCAAGTGACCCGTATGGGTTAAAAGAAGCCTGGAGAATCAATCAGATCATACATGACAAGATTCAACAAAGAAAAAGTATCAATCCCCAAATGTGATGTTGGAACAGCCATTGAAGCTTTCAGGCAAGGGCTACCCCCGGACGGTGACTTTTATGATGAAATGACCATGAAGCCCTGTCATACCTTTGAAGATGTCCAAGCATTAGCCATAGGCTATATCAGTCTGGAAGAAGACAAAGGCTACAAGACAGATAATCGACAACAACTCAGGATATGACAAAACCAACAGGAAAAGCTTTAACAACAAAGGAAGCAATTCCAGGCCATCTCCCTACGCAAGACCCGACAAATCGAAGTCAACTATACACATGAACAACGAGGTAACTCCTATACTTATCCTCCTGTCCAGGAATATAACTTCTCTGTTGACATTGCAGGATTGATCAAAAGACTTGACCATATGGGAGACATTGTCAAGTGGCCAAAGAAGTCAGACAACCCCAACTCAAGAAAGGATACCACCAGGTGGTGTGAATTTCACATGGACATAGGTCACACAAAAGAAGAATGCCTGGGATTACGGAGACAAGTGGCTTACCTGCTAAAGAAAGGATACCTGAAAGACTTGATGCAAACAAAGAACAAGGAAGATGACGGAACAAGAAGAAACACAGAAAGGCAACAACGTGACCTACCCCCTGCACCACCCATTTATGAAGTCAAATTCATCAATGGAGGATCGAAAATTTGTGGCTTTGACAGTTCAAATTTGCTAAGAAAATTGCCAGGAGTCAAAAATGAAATCTCCTTTTAAATCTATCAATTTACCTCAAATTACTTTTGACGACACCGATATGCGGGGCATTCCAGGACCTCCACCATGACGACTTGGTAATCACCATGCAAATAGGATCGCACGCGTCATGAGAATCCTGGTAGATGGAGGCAGTTCAGTGAACCTGATCATGCTCGATGTCCTTAAAGCAATGAAGATTGATGAGAGCCAAATCATAAAGAAGTCTAATGTCCTAGTAGGATTCAGTGGAGAAACAAGAAACACGCTAGGAGAAATACACCTACCCACATATGTGGAAGGAGTATCTTCATATGAAAGATTTGGAGTCCTGGACCGGTACTGTCATCCTACAATGCTATATTGGGAAGACCATGGATCCACAACATAAGAGCCATACCCTCTACCTATCACCAGTGCATCAAAATACCAACAGAATGGGGAGTAGCAACCATTAAAGGTGAACAAAAATCTGCCCAGGAATGTTATACCGAGGCATTGAAGCCTTCCAAGACAGGTAAGTCCCTCGCCTAGCAATTACAAAGTGCTCGTCAGACAACTCATGTGGCGTAAAACCAAAATGGAGATCGATCAAGTAATTTTAGACCCGAGTACCCCGACAGGCATGATGGTAGGATCTCGATGTCCCCGACAATATCGACCGGAATTAGTAAGTTTTCTTAAAAGTAAATCTTCATGTTTTGCCTGGTCACATTTTGATATGACAGGAATAGATGCCAATATTATTACACATAAACTAAATGTTGATGAGTCTTATAAGCCTGTCCCAAGAGTAAAAGAAGAAAATTTGTTGAAAGACATGCCATCATCAATGAAGAAGTAGACAAACCACTGGACATGGGGATGATAAGAGAAGTCATGTACCCCACCTGGCTAGCCAATGTAGTGGTGGTTCAAAAGAAGAATGGCAAGTGGAGAGTCCGTGTAGATTACATGACCTCAATAAAGCCTGTCCAAAAGACCCATTTCCACTCCCACACATAGATGCAATGGTGGATGCCACAAACAGGACATGAACTCCGACATTCATGGATGCCTCAAGTGGATTCAACCAAATCAAGATGCACCCATCGATCGGGGAACATCGCATTTATCACGAGAAAGAGGCATATCTTTGCTACACAAAGAATGCCTTTTGGCACGAAAAATGCAGGGGCAACATACCAACGCCTGGTCAACACAATGTTCAAAGATCAAATAGGGGACACCATGGAAGTCTATATTGATGACATGGTAGTTAAATCAAAGAAAGTCAAGATCATGTCGGGACTTGAAATGACCTTTAAAATCCTAGAAGATTTTAATATAAAACTCAATCCATCCAAATGCCATTTCGGGGTATCCTCAGGAAAATTCTTGGGGTACATGGTCACCAAAAGAGGAATAGAAGCTAGCCCAGAACAAATAAGAGCCATACTAGAACTAGAATCCCCCAAGTCAGTCAAAGATATTCAAAACCGACAGACGAGTTGCCACTGAATAGATTCATTTCCGGATCATCGTAAGATGCAAGGCATTCTATGACCTACTCGGGAAGAATAAAGCATTTAAATGGTTGCACGAACATGAGTCACCTTCCAGAACTCAAAACATACCCGACTACACCTCCGTTACTTGCCAAACTGCACAAAGGAGAACCCCGATAGTCTACCTATCATCACAGTAAAACAAAGAATAAGTGGAGTCGACCAAAGAAGTTGATGGCCAACAACATCCAGTCTACTATGTAAGCAAAAGTCTCCTAGATGCGAAACAGGTATGGCCTACTTGAAAAATATGTACTTGCTTTAGTAATGTCCTGTACTAAACTTCGACCCTATTTTGAAAGTCACCCAATCATTGTAAGAACCAACTTGCCTATCAAATCGGTCCGAGAAGGCCGAGGGTCGGGAAGAATGGCAAAATGGTCAAGACAAATCAAGACCTATGATATAACCTTTGAACCCGGGACGGCAATTAAGTCTCGTGCACTAGCAGACTTCGTAGTCGAATTCACCCTACCCTAGAACCAGACCTCATAAAAGAGGTCAACCTTCTTGACACACAAAAAACAGACCAGGAATGGATTCTCCATGTAGATGGGGCAACAAATATGAAAGGCATCGGCCTAGGATTAGTCCTAAAATCACCACAGGGAGACCTGATTGCACAAGTCGTTAGTTGTGAGTTCAAAGCCACGAATAATGAGGCTGAATATGAAGCCCCGATTCTTTGGACTAAAGGTATGTATAGAACTCGGTGTAGCAAACCTCAAGGTAAAAACCGACTCTCTTTTAATTTCCAATCAAGTTAAAGGAGTATATCCGCAAAAGATTCAAAAATGATACTCTATTTGGAATATGTCAAAAACCTTTGCAAAAAATTCAAAACCTTTGACATTGACCAAATACCAAGGGACTTAAATACCCAGGCGGATGCCCTAGCCAGCCTGGGATCAAATTTCAGCCCATTTGTGTTTGACAAAATACCCATCGTCCACACCGGAACCAACCATAGAAAAGCACGAACGAATTTGCCCTATTCAGAAGATACAAATTCTGGACTAAACCTTACTATGATTGGTTCCTACAGGGATACTCCCCGCAAATAAAAACGAAGCAAGGGCCACGAAAATCAAAGCATCCACTTATACCATTATAAATAACACCTTGTTTAAAAAGTCTCAGACTGGACCTTACTTACGTTGTTCGAAACCAAATGAAGCCAGCCAGGTTATAGAAGACATACATAATGGCTACTGCGGAAATCATAAAGGTGGAAGAAGCCTGGCAAGCAAAATTCTCGTGACAGGCTACTTGGCCAACCTTGAGAGCCGATCGCATAGCATACGGCTCGAAATGTGAAGCTTTGTCAAATCCATTCCCCTACATCCATCAACCATCGAACTACTACATTCCATCTCCCCCTGGCCATTCATGAAATGGGGCATGGACATAGTAGGAAAGCTACCTCAAGCGCCTGGACAAAAAGTCTTTATGCTAGCAATGACTGACTACTTTTCCAAATGGATAGAGGCGGACTCTTACAGGCAAGTCAAAGAAAAAGATGTCATATCATTCATCAAAAGAAATATCATATGTAGATATGGAATACCTTTAAATAGTCGTGATAATGGGACACAATTTGTGGGAAAAAGGACAACTAATTTCGTGCACAATGGAATATCAATTTAGTCACATCTACACCAGGCTACCCTAAAGCCAATGGCCAAGCAGAATCAAGCAACAAAGTAGTAATCGTTGCTCAAGAAAAAGTCGAAAAGAAGAAAAGGAAGATGGGCGGAAGAGCTCCCCTAGTTCTATGGGGCCGACAGACCACACCCAAAAAACAACCACAAGGCCAAACACCATATTCCCGGTCTATGGTGTGAAGCGATAATACCAATTTGAAATTCATGTGCCAACTACTAGAAGCAGCCTGAACACAATAGAAGAAAACAGACCCCTGTTACAAGATAACCTACTCCTAACAGAGGAACTGAGAGATGCAGCCAAAGTCAGGATAGCCGCCTACCAACAGACAGTAGCCAGGAGTTACAACAAAAATGTCAATATCAGAGTATTCAAAGAAGGAGACCTGGTATTAAGGAAAGTTTTCCCCAACACCAGAGAAAAGAATGCAGGCAAACTAGCCCCTACATGGGAAGGCCCGTACTTAATTGATTCAATAGTGGGACAAGGAGCTTACAGGCTACAAACTCTGGAAGGAGAAATGATCCCCAGATCCTGGAACATTCTCCACTTAAAACTATTTCATATCTGAGAAGCAGGTAACACTACTCACCCTATATACATGTACTAACTTCCATACCTGCTATGTGCTAAGTTCCCACTTAAAATTATTTCATAGCCTACTATGTGCTAAGTTACTTGCCTGTCATTCTTAATTTCACCTAAAACTTTATTTCAAATCCTGAAAACTTGTTTTACGCCTTCTTTTTACTTATTATATGTTAGGCTTAAACAAATGTTCAGGATTGAGGGCCACTCCACCCAACCTGAACAGCATTTCTAAAAATGCTCTAATTTGGCACCGCCCGCTTTCGACCGAAAAATAAACCGAGCTCAAGATACAAAAAGACAAGTACAAAGGTGGAATAGACCATAGTACTTGTCAAAAAGCCCTCGACAGGTGAGGGCCATAAGCCCTCCCCGACTCCAAGCAACCACCCTCATTCTTAAAAGCCCTCCCGACAGCAGAAAAAGCCACCATTCCCCATAAAACACGGGAATGAGGGCCATAAGCCCTCCCGACAGGCATTATTCTAACAAAAATATCACATGAATAAGCAGGTACAAATTCCAAATCGGAAACAAAGAAAGAAAATCAAGAAGGGAAAGGACATATATATTCAAACCTACCCAGGAATACATCCTTCCAGTGCAAAAAGAACACACGTTCATTCAAAGCCAAGCCAACAAAAACCAAAACAAATCCTAAATCATTTGTTCAGGGAACATCCCCCCCTGAATAGGCCAAAACAACACAAACAAAAAACAAAAAACATTTCAAACTAGCCCACCTTGGACATGAGCGCAGAGCCAATCCCCTCATCGTGACCTCTTCTTCTTCATCTCCATCCCCTTCAACATCACTATTTTTCCCTTTAGATGGAGGAGAGTCCACCTCCTCATCAAGATGCAACTTACAAAGCTCAGGATACGTGGTATTGAGATCACCCAATTCGATCGGGATTCCAAAAGGCGACTTCAAAGCAGGCTCTTTCATAGCATCCACACGACCCTTGCCAAAGAAATACAATGCAACATCTTTATACCTGGCCCGAACCTCGTCCTCTCTCCACAAACCAATTCTTCATTTACTTTTAATCGCTCCCGCATAGCCTTTTGACCTTCAATTCCTCCTGGGCAATATCAAACTTGGCACGAAGAGCTTTCAAGGCATCCTGAGCGATTTCACTTAGCAGACTCCACCAAAGAACCGAGCCTTCCCCGCCTCATTATCCTCCTTCAACGAATGATTCTCACTTGGACACCTCCAAATCGCTTTAAACTTGTCAAAGATCTTTTTTCAAGATTTGTACCTCCCAATCCAAGGCATTTTTTAGACCATGGATTGATTCCAGTTGACAGGCACTCCTCAAAGACATCATTAACATTCTAAAAACAAAAGAAAATGCCCATCTAAGCCACAAAAAAAAAAAAAAAAAAAAAAAAAAAAAAAAAACACACACAAAAACCCACAACAAACAAAGACAAAAATATATACCTCTGAAGCATGGTAACCAGGTTGGCAAAGATAATCCCCGGAACGATACATAGCGGCCAAAGCACGAGCGAAGCCTCCTCTGCCTGGTACTTAAAATAAGGATCATCAACCACAAAAGCCGAGCCTCGAATTTGATCCTTAGCAAACTGGACCTCATCCATACGAGCCCCGACTCCCCTGACCTCATGAACTCCTCCCAAAGACTCATCCACTCTCTTCCTCTTCTCGGGACGATCACTTTCATCCACAACCTTTTCAGCGATACCAACCGAGCTCCCCGCATTGATTCCCGAATTTGAACAAAGACTATCACTCCCCGTTGCCTCTTTGCTCTTTGACTTCTCCCCGTAATTTGAGAAACCCCGCCTTCACCAAAGACAGGACCAAAACTAGCAATCCTGGCGAAGCCCTGGTAGCCGCACGACGAGTTTCTAAAATCGCAATAAAAGCATGGATCCAATACAGAAAACAGAATGACAAAACAAGCAAGAGAACTTACTCCCTGATGAAGATGCCCCTGGAACCTTAGTGCTCTTCACGGGCTTATAAGTGCTCAACTTAGCCTTCTTAAAACGAGGCATAGCAGCTTGCCCTGCAGCAGGCCAAGCCCTCTCCTCTTCGTGCAACGCCATAAACGTTTATCCGGTCACCGATCCCTCAAGATCGTGGATTATTCACCCAATCATTTACTAAAAGAAAACATGGGCAAAGTAAGTAAACTCTCCAAAAAATACTATTACCAAACCAAAAATTATGCGGGGAAAGAAAGATTACCTCCTTCAACAATTTGGATAATTGAGATAGTCCAGTCGGGGGCAATTGAATCACCTTGATAAACATATAAGTTTGAGCCCGGCTTTTTATCATCCCCTGAATCAAAATTGGTGATCGGGTGAGCCATCTTTGACCTGACCCGAAAATTGAACCTCCCAAAGAGAATGACTCTTCGATGATAAACATTCTTAAAATCATCCGAGTAATAACCAACTTATGCTTAGAACATAAATGCTCAATAGAATGGACAATCTTCCAAACCATTGGCATGAGTTGAAACGGAGGAACCCTAATAGCCCTAACCACCTCAGCCATAAAAGGAGAAAGGGGAAGTTGACCACCACCCCGGAAAGCCCACTCAAAAATACAGAACCAACCCGGGCTACTCCAATTAGCCCAGATAGGACCATTCTCAGGAATCCAAACCTCATTACATGAGGAATGAGACCCCTGCCCTTGATATAATGCTCAAAAGCAGGTTTCAGTTGATTAGCCTCATGGAAAGAGATTGCTAAAGCCTTATTAGGAGAATACTCAACCCCCTTATAAGACATGGACAGAATCTCTGGAGGAGGAACAACCTCCACCACGTCATCCTCGGGAATGACTTTGGGGACCCCCTCAACCAGTGAAGCCATTTCAACTTCAACAGAACTTTTTCAACCTCGGCGGGGAGCTTTTGAAGTCTGCCCTTCTCCCCGCCACCAGCCATATATTATTTTTTCTAAAAGATGAAATTTTGCAAAGGAAGAATTTTTTAGAAAGAGAAAGAAGAAAGTTAGAGATTGGAATGTGAAGACATACACGAAACAAACAAGATATTTATAGCCGCAAAACCATAACGGCTAGGAAAGCAAGTGGTTAAGATCAATCATGACTCTCCTAGGGTTTTGTGAACCTACCCTATTTATGGCAAAGTAACCGTTACAAGAAGTTGAAGCAAACTCAAATTCTGAATCCGATAGAAAGTCCCTGCACAAATCACTTGCCTGGCCCAAATTTTTATCTCCTCATTCCGGCGGACCCAATAAAGGAATAAGAAGATAAGGGGGCAATTGTTGGGCCCTAAATTATCTGCCCGACCTGATATAGGCCAGGCAACAGCCAAAGACAACTTCCAGGCTCTAGAGATCTAAAACCAGGCATTACTCCAAGATTGACAGGCACTAAGTAGGAGTTGATTAAAGACAAAGAGAAATAACCAAAGAACTGAAAAGATAAAGCACCGGCCATTGCAGTGCAACAAACAAGCGATCTCATATGTTCCCTACAAAAAAGGAAGACCAATTCCAGAAGGCAAAAATATAGGGAGCGATCAAAGCAACGGCTAAGAAAGAAGCAACCATCTCCAGGGTAAATAGGGACATTCCCTATTTACCAGGAAAACCTAAACGGCACAAGAACAATTGGAGACAACCACCTATAAATAGAAAGGAGGAGAAAACAAGAGGCATCATCTGAGATCATTACTTTTGACCTATATTCTTTGTATTCTTAAGCAATATATTATCACATCACGCTTTGATACAACAATACTCACGTCGGGCTATCCAAAATCATAGTAACAATCACTCCTGGCTTGGTGCCCGTGGTTTTTTCCCTTATTCCCAGGGTTTTTCCACGTATAAAATCCTTGTGTCATTACTTATTAGTTTGTTTTATATTTAATTACACCAATCAGGCAAGTTATTCGAGTTAGATCACCCTACATATAAATCCCTGGCAGGACGCTCTAGATCACAGAAAATCCTGCTAAAACAGTTGTGAAAGTTTGACCCGTTGTTAAAACCAATAACAACGGTTAATAACACTTAACCGTTGTAATTAAGTTTAGTAAAATTTCGCGCAAAGATAATTATCCATTCTACAACGTCTTTTGGTGGTTTTTGTGAATAAGCGTTGTTAAAGTGCCGTTGTGGTTGCCTGGATTTGTAGTAGTGCATCCGCCCTCAAGAAAAAGATTAACCAACCGAGTGATAGAGGCGATCAAATCATTAGAGGCACCAACAGCAGCTCCGCTCAAACAATCCAAAAGATGCTGGGCACGAACACCATCCCTTCCACAAAAAGTGCCACAAGGAAAACGCCTATTAATCATAATAATAATAATAATAATAATAATAATTATTATTATTATTATTGTTATTGTTATTATTATTGTTATTATTGTTATTGTTGTTATTGTTATTGTTACTATTATTATTGTTATTATTATTATTATTATTATTATTATTATTATTAGTATTATTATTATTATTATTATTATTATTATTATTATTATTACTATTACTATTATTATTATTATTATTATTATTATTATTGTTCTTATTATTGTTCTAATTGTTGTTGTTATTGTTGTTGTTGTTGTTGTTGTTGTTGTTGTTGTTGTTGTTGTTGTTGTTGTTGTTGTTGTTGTTGTTGTTGTTGTTGTTGTTGTTGTTGTTGTTGTTGTTGTTGTTGTTATCATTATCATTATCATCATTATCATTATCATTATCATTATCATTATCATTATCATTATCATTATTATTATTATTATTATTATTATTATTATTATTATTATTATTATTATTATTATTATTATTATTATTATTATTATTATTATTATTATTATTATTATTATCATCATCATCATCATCATCATCATCATCATCATCATCATCATCATCATCATCATCATCGTCATCATTATTATTATCATTATCATTATTATCATTATTATTATTATTATTATTATTATTATTATTATTATTATTATTATTATTATTATTATTATTATTATTATTATTATTATTATTATTATTATTATTATTATTATTATTATTATTATTATTATTATTATTATTATTATTATTATTATTATTATTATTAGAGGAGTAATGGGAACTCTCCTCATATAATATTAGTCTCTAGTCTCTAATTGTCACACAAGAACCCTGTGTTTTTTTCTAATTCCAGCTGGCAACCCTTCGTTTTTCAACCGCCCACATGCTAACCCCGAACTAATCAAAAAAGGTTCTCCGTGACCCTCAACATTTATTCCGTTAAAATGCTCCGTTAGTTGCATGTTTATTAGACTTGTGCTTATATTTTGGACTTCAAATGCTTACATGTATGTCCAAGCAATTATGGTCTTCTCAACCCAATTAAATAAATAAACCCCATATTTTCCTAACAAATAACCATATTCAAGGTGTGGTAAAAGTATAATTTATAATCTTTTTATTATCATTATTATTATTATCATCATTTTTATTGCTAAACAAGAGTATTAAAATAGTAAATATACCGAAATACATCTTACCTTTGCTTTTAATAAAATAGTAATAATAATATTAGTATACACAATTATAATCAATCTAATTTATAGCAAAAACAAGGTAAGATATGTTTTGATACTTTAATACTTTTTGTTAAACTATAAAAATGATGATAATAATAGTAATAAATGCTAATAAAAAGATTATATATTATACTTTTACCACGCCTAGAATATGATTATTTGTTAGGAATATTTGGGGTCTATTTATTTCATTAAGTTGAGAAGACCACAATTACTTGGCCATTTAAGTATTTGAAGTCCAAAACACAAGCACAAGTCCAATAAACATGCAAACTAAATGAGAATTTTAACGGAATAAAAGTTGAGGGTCATGGAGGACGTTTTTTTGATAAGTTCAAGGTTACAATGTGGGTGGTTTAAAAACGAAGGGTTACCAGCTAGAATTGTAATACCCGCCCTATTATGGGCCCGTTGACCGACCCTTGACCCCGTGGGATCCTTGGTTGAAGTTAATGAGAGGGGGGGGGGGGGGGGTTATATTGCATTGGAGACTGAATACTCGACCTAGTAAAGGTCACTCGGCCGAGTGTTTGATGCACTCGACCGAGTGGACTAGTGGCAGCGTGATATAATACTACGCGGAGGCTGCAACTTAACACATTCCGTAAAATCATTTCTCTCATTTCTAAAACCTAAAACTACTCTATCTCTCTCCCTATCCCTTCACCCCCCCCCCTCCCCACTTCCTTTGACCCTCATCACAAATCTTGTTTAAGGAAAGGTGTAGCCTAGACACAGATTCATTAAGTCGTACCTTTCTCATCGTCGGAGTCTAGCTGTCCTTGTGGTAAGTTTGTGAATACTTGTTAATCGATTAATCGATTCTAATAGTGTAATAATAGGGCATAATCAATGTTGTAGGCGAAGATGATAATACTTGCTAAGCATTTACATGATTGTTGCAATTACTATGGATTTCGCGAAAGGTAAGGTTTCCCTACTCAGTACTATTTACGTTTGGTTGCCTTATCGTGGTTGTTGTGATTATAGTATTGCGAATTATGATTGTGATTATCGGAGTTGTTGGTTTGGATATTGTAAGCTATGTCAAGAGATGGTTTCACTCCCTTGTTTCATCTCTTGTGACTCCCGTCACAAGGGAGATTTGTACATTAATGAGCTTAGGTCCACTCATTATGATGAGCGGTGATTTGATGACCACGCTGTTGTTTGACATCGGTAGGGCTGGGTTTCCTGTTGCGATGGGTAACCTGGCAGGGCCTCATTGTGATCAAAGGCATTGGTTACTATGGAGGTTGGAGTTGGTGGAGGTAGGTGTTGTTGTGTATACTTGTAATTTCTATTGCACAATTATTTCTAATTACACGGTATTCGGTTACTGACTCTGTGTGGTGTTTATTGGTTATCTTCTTCTTGTCTGTGTCTGTGGTGGTCCATTTGATATTGCTGGCAAATGGTGAGCTTTGAGACTTTCAGGTGTCTGATGTTCGCTGGTTGGCTGCTGGGCTGTTTTGGAGGGATCATGTGACATAGAGTTTAATGGATGTTAATACAAGTAGTTGTCCACCATTTGTACTTTTGTTTGAGTAGACGAGTTCTATAACTTTTATTTCCACTGTAAGTTGTAATGAGTTAATAAAATTTTTCTTTATGGTCCCTTTTGATATGTACTACCTTGGGAAACCGAGATGGTAGCCCCTTTATTTACTCGGGAAGGTCTTGTTAAAACTCCTTGGTAAATGGGGGTGTTACAAAGTGGTATCAGAGCGACGGTTTTGTAATCTGAACCAATGAATCAAATGAACGTAGAGGGTCTAATAAATAAAACTGGGTGTATGTGTGTTAGGAACCCCTCATATTTGATTTTGTGATAGAAGGCACCCTTATTCCAGAGTCTCGGCCCTAACATGCTTAAGATAGTAATTCCGTGGTGGGATAAAAGTGTGGGAGTTGTATGTATGCTTATGTGTGATGTGTAGTCTATCTTGGAAGTCATATATGATACTTGGAAGGTATGTAAATGAGCATGTGGGTGAGTTATATATGTAGAACTTGAGTTATATACATGTGATCAGTTATGGTACAAGCGTCGTTTCTGGGTGTCAAGAGTGAGTGATATGTGAGTGTGATTGTGCTATGTATGAGTTATCAAGCGATGTGGTTGCATAGTATGAATGTATGGATTATTTACATGTACACGACATTGATGTCAGTTTATTCAATTTGGATTGCATTGCATATGTATAGTATAGTAATTATATGTGTAATTCTAAGGTGAGTAGTGGATGGCATGTGTAGAATCTAATGTGTGACGAGTTTTAAGTGCATTTTAGACTCCAAACAACATTCCTTGTATTGCAGGAACGTTGATGCTGTCGCAAAACGACTTTAGTCAACTCTTTTTGGGAACTCGACCGAGTACATAAGGGTACTCGACCGAGTGAAAGGTATGCTCGAGCGAGTGCCTGATAGGCAGAAGCAGGTCTAATTTGTCAATTTGAGCACTCGACCGAGTGCACAAGAACACCGACCGAGTAGAGGCTACTCGACCGAGTGCACCCAGTACTCGACCGACTGCCTCAAATTAGCCGGTTTTCTCGAGTTATTTTCGGGAAACATATGACCCTAGGTTACGCATAATTTTCTATACCTTCTCTTCATAACTCACTCAAACTCTCTTAAAAACTTTTCTCTCAACAAAAATTTGGTGCCATTGTGTTCATTGCTCCTCTAATCCATCCCTTTGTTCTTCCTTGCAATCAATTTCAACCCAAATCTTCAAGGTAAGGTATTTTCAACTTTTTTTTTTCTAAATTAGAATTAAAATATGCTTGCCTAAAACTGTAACACCCCCTTCTTACCCACCCAAGGTAATCGGTAGATGTTACCATCGCGGTTTCCCGAGACAGTGAAATCGGAATTACAATTAAGAAACGTTTATACAATTAACGGTTTAGTGAACTACATAGCTAACAAGCAAATAACAAAAGTGCACTATACATTATACAACTCGACTACTACTGATGTCACCTAACATCAAGCCGTGTGACTCGACTCCAAGTGCTCGTAGGTCGTCCCATCTCCCGCCAGGTATCATAACCAACCTGTACATACCTGCTCCCCATATGATCACAAATATCATATAGATCGACACAGGCCACCCCGGAAATTGGTGACGGTTACACAGATAACACACACGTCAGTTTCACAATACGTATAACGAGAATTCTAAACATACTATGACCACCAACAAGACACTCGCATCAATATCACAATGTCACATCTTTAATTACCATAACCAACGTTATCTCATAATGACCACGGTGACAGCATCGAAACACCACCAACAACCCCTGACGGACCGCAGCACGAGGTTCTCGCATCGCAACATGAAGTACCTAAGTCTGCATCGCAACACAAACCTGGTAACCTGAACCATTGATGTGCACATCCTCCTTGAAGGTGAGGGACCCTTCAAGGAGCGATCTCATGAATGAGATCGGCTCCCAAACCTCCTCACTAGATCACCACACACCATATCTCAAGAATACTATGACTCAACGAACCATACTCACACCACCAATCGACTACCGCAACAACACATACTAAAACCGTGTAACAACACAATTACCATGACACACGAGACAACAATTACATGTATAACGAAAACCGAGTAGGGAAAACCCTACCTTTTAGAATACTCCATAAGCCATCCAATACAAGCAAGACTCCGTCTCATAAAACCATCTCATCCTACATTAATTACATCATAATCATAACAATACACTCTACACACTTTTATTATGTAAAACCCCTTATTATTACTCACTAATTAGCCATAATACACACAATAATTACTAATTAATCACTCCCATAAAAACACCCAAATTCTAGGGTTAAAATAAAATAAAATAAAGGGGAATGCTAAACTTACTCATAAGGTGAAGGGATGAGGGAGAATGGTAGAACATCTTCAAATCCAAGCTTGAATCCTCTTAGGAGGGTTTTAGAGAAAAGGGAGAGGGTTTGGGGTGGACGAGAGGGATAGGGAAAAGAATTAGGTTTAGGCGGAAAAGATCCCGACATAGCTTTTATCGCCCGCTGAAAAGCTGCACTCAGTTGAGTGCTGAGCCCACTCGGCCGAGTGCCGCCCACTCGATCGAGTACCGCTTGTACTCGGACGAGTGGCACCTGCTCGATCCACTATGACCTCCACTCGGTCCATTGTATGCTTACTGGGTCTAGTCCAGGTTCTACTTGGTCTAGTGTACAATCATCCTTTATTTCCCAGTGACTTTTTGTCAAGCCTAAGGGTCCTCTCACGTATCCCAAGGTTCCTTGTGGGTCCCAAAATATCTGGGTATTATAATCTTCCCTCCTTAAAATGAACTTCATCCCCGAAGTTCGCCTGACTCTCCTTTTCATTACACATTTAACCTCTCTTGTTATCTCGTCACTGTCGACTCTTTTACCATGTTCATTCACTTATACCTCTCACACACATCCCGATTCCCGAGGCTCTCTTATTTTGCTCTTATGCTCTTATTCCGTTCTCTCCTTCCTTAACTTTTCCGAGTTGTTACAAAAACTGAAATTTTCTATTTAAAATCGATGGAATCATATGTTACAGGTTTTTAGATTACTTATGCTTGCTTTAATCTAGCTTTGAACATGAAAGAGATGGTTTTGAGTCCTAAATTTTGCGTATGATGCACCGAAATTTTCTAGGGTTTTTCCCAAAATTTTGATTTTTGTCACACTAATTCATCTTAGAAGGCTATAGAAATTCAATTGTTGTTAAGGATACGCTACTTAGTGTTTCTTTTGAGTATTTTGACACAAAAATCCGTCTTAAACTACATCTTATGGAACTTGGAAAATTCTGAAAATTGTTTTGATATATTTAGGAAACCGATTTTTTTTTGTTGAAACCATACTTTTCCAGCATGCCGAGAGTCTAGAGGGTTACCAAAAAGAGGACCTGTGCCGCCACTTTCGTCGAGCAAGGCCAATCAATCCAAGGACCGACTGTTCCTCGGGGTGATGAATATCCCCCAATGATATTCGTGGACTTTGATCAGCGTAAGGCTTTTGTTGCTTTGATGAAACGCACCTTGAAACCTACCCTGTAACAGCCCTAAATTTTCACGATAAAAAATGGTAAACTAAAGAAGGAAAATTCACGGCCGTCACTCCACACTTAGCTGAAAGTGCCAAGTGCAAGGTAAATACAGAGTCAACCTTTAAAAACAGCGTACATGTCTCAAAACTTTATCAAATAATTAAGACGTTGCAGAGGAAGACTTAAGTCTTATAAAATCTAAAACAATAAAACATTAACTAAACTCAAATCCAACAGTCTTATAAAAGTATAAATATAGATTAAGATGGAGTCTTTATTCAAAATCCTTCCACGCTTGTAATACTCCCCGGATCCAGTATACACCCATGTAGCAAATCAATTATACCTATCAACTGTACCCAAAACACAAATAGGTACAGGTTCCAGTAGGGGAACGACCCAAAACGTAAGGACGTCAGCAAAGCTGAGTTTTAAGAAAATAAGATGAAATGACAAATTCATAGAACAATATTATAAAATTTACAGAGCTCCAAAAATCAAAGTAAGACAGATTTAAATTCCAAAACCAACATTATTGTAAATCAAATAACAATTATTAAACCGTTCAAAATCCATAAATTTCACCACCTGTGTGCCAAGGTCCTACCCTTGACACGGTCTAGAGGCACCACCCGTGCTTTGTTAGATTCATAAAAGTGCGCAACTCTCTGTGGAAATAGGCCACCCGCAACGCCAAACCAATCCATGGACATGCGGTAGTCTGAAAGCCACGCTCGGTGGCGTAAAAGAGCTTTCGACTTGATCGCTTTAGATCGGTCGGTTTCATCTCGGCAAGGGTCTCGAAACGATGTTAGAGATGTTCGGAGTCGCCACCAAGCAATTATGGGATGCTTGAAAACCGTTCGAATCCACTTTATACCTAGGTCAACCAAGGCAAAAAGCGGTGTTTGACATAGATACTAAAGATAAGGAGTCATCCCTCTTTAGCATCCTTGTTGGAATATGTGTCCTCCGACAATAATGCGATCACAACTGTTGATCATGATGATCACATGTTTAAGTCTCATTTTAAAGAATACAATTGGGAAGTAATATTTTACTGTCAACTGGTCCACACATATCGGTAATGATTGGCTGACTAGAGTTTGACATTACTGTCGTGCGACGGTGGTGATCAGTTGATCCCCTTAGGTCATACCTAAAGGATAATACTCTTAATTGATCATTTAATTGATCGTATGACGATACGGGTTAATTAAATTACTTAAAATTGACGGATGATTTTGGAAGTAATATTTACGTATCTCATTATAATCTGATACGGTCTAAGTGATCGAATTGTTTTATTACTTAGATGAAATTATTGTTTAAGGAAACAATTGAATTTGAATGAATAATTAATTATAAATACAAGATATTGTGATTTATAATTGGTAATATATTTTGGTACAAGTAATTGTGAATTACTAAGTCAATTTTGTATATGACGTATTTTTATTAATGCGTTGATTTTTAAAACGTTAAAAATACATAGCAATTTTATGTGACATATGACATGTGACAAATTGACAAATTGACAAAAATAAAATGGAATCCATTTTATCTATTTGGACCGAAATAATGGGGTAGTATTAGCAATATATTATGTTAATTGAGTTAGTGGAAAACATGATCATATTAGCCTAATACTAGCCATGCATACCTACATAATCTTGTGAAGACCACCTTGTGCATGCATTGGGCATTCTCTCCCACCCATACCCGGTTTTTCCACCCTCCATGCAAAGAGTTTTTGTCTTATTTTTGCATATAGATTACTCTTGGAAAAACATTATTCATTCATTCATTTTTACATCTAAAATAAGAGTTTTAGTAAGATAAAAATCTTCCTCTATTCTTCCTCCTCTTAACCGAAAATAAGAGAACAAAATAAAGATTTTGGGTCAATTTTATTTAAAGATTAATATTGTTCAAGTAATAATAATATTAATTTGTTAAGAGTATTTCTTGGGTATTATTCCTTGGGAGGGATTCTATACTTGAATCCTTTGTTAATCTATTTAAGTAGAGCTCAAGAACAAGAGAGTAGGAGAACTCTCTTGTGCCCTTTGATCCGAAAAATCAATGTAAGAATGAAGATTTCTTCCTTATTTTACTTATTGTTTGCATGCATAAGATCACCTTTTAATTTTATGACTAAATTAAAATAAAACATATTTGAATATGTTGAGTAAAGAGATCTAGATTTCTAACAAGCGGTATCAAGAACCTTGGTTGTTTGCATGCAAATCGGTTATAGTTTTTCCGAGTTATACGATTAACATATAAAACTTGTAAATTTGTGTTATTATGATATATCATGAAATAAATTTATGCATGTTAAAGTTTCTGGTCCTAAAATGTTTTTAGGATATTATGGTTAATTTATGGATTTTTATTGTTCATCTTATATAATAATGGCATTAAAAATATGATTTTATGAATAAAATGTCATTTTCGGACTAAAATTAGCTAAACTTCGAATTTTTCAGTGATTTTTGGATATGTTATCACATGTTTTATTTTTAGATGACCTGTAAATTTTCAGAATTTGTTGGAGTTTTTATGCTCGAAATATGGATTTTTCATGATAAAAATCGGATTTAAATGAAAAATAGGTTAATATGAGATAAATTTCGAATATGGTCATAGAAATTTAGTATGTTGTCACATGAAATTTTACAAGATGTGTGTAAAATAATAGGCTATATTTAAGTCTTTATGCATGATTTATGAATTTTTGATGAAAAATAGCATAAATAGTGACTTAATTAGTGAATAATTGTTAAACATACTCCATGACTAAGGAAAAACGTCACATGTTGCATTTTATTACCCATTTCAGATCTAAAATTGAAAAGTTAATAAATATAATTTTTCTCATGTTTTTTATGATTATATTTGTTAAAACCGATAAACCGCAACATTGTTTTTCCGGATAAATTTCAAAATTCTTAACCTAAGTTTTTGAACATTATGAGTGTCATGGTATTTTTTCCAGAATGTTTATAAGTTTATATTTCAAGTTTTGAATTTATTTGAAATTTTTGTGATTTATTTGAAGTTTATAGCATTTTATTGTAATTTTGGGTCCATTAATGAACAATTTTAAGAAATATGAGTTAATTATAGGCAAATAGTTAGTGGAGACTAATTTTGAGTCCTAAGAGGTTAGGGTAATTAACTTGTGCATAAATATGATTTTATGTAATTTTTGTGATTTTAAAAGGTTGAATCACGCAAATCCGTAAAAACCGTTAAATATACGATATTGGGTACTTAAAGGCGATTTAGCATAAAATTGGGCATGTTCATATATATTATAATGCTGCATTTTATTTATGATTGTTATAATTTTATTTTATGTATTTTTTGAATTAAGTAATTTTTACTTAGTATGGCCTTAGTTTTTAAATTGGTATTACCCGAAATGTATGGGAATATCGATTCGGTTATAATTTATTGTGATCTTGTATCACCGTTTTGTAATTTAAAGATTTATTTTATTTTAATTACAAATGTATAATAGGAAATTATGTAATTTGTTATGTAATTTATTTATTCCGGAGTTCCTTGAAGACGGTGTCACTCAAGGAAGACGATACATAAAGACGGTGTTACCTCGAGATGCGTGCCAAAACCGAAGTTCTAGGGACCAATGGAGTTGGTTTCCGAATATGTAATAGTTATCTATATTTTCTTTTTTAGGAAGGCCATACTAGGATTTATTTTATGCTTTGCATTTTATTTATATGTCGCATGCATCGCTAAATCGCCATAACTAAAACATGCATTATCATTTTAATCGAGTTTATCGACCGTGTCAATTTCAATTATCGTAGTTCACCGCTTTAGTTCACTTAAAACGTGATAGATAATAAACTGACATGACCTCTCGCTAAAAATAAACAATTGAGACATAGCCTTACCAAAAGTAGAAACCATGAAAAACCTATTTCGCGAGGGAGTGGACTCGGCTATCCCGGGGTACAAACCTTGTTACGTAGGGGAAGTGGGTGATAAATGTCTATCCACCAAATTCGTGTTGATGAGGGTTTCATCGGCCATTCCGTGCCCAAGTTAATGTGAATTTGGATCATGGACACATTTATTCGATATTTGGATTGACCTCAACGGAAGTATTCGTGACCGTAGTCGCATGTGTTCCTGGCTATAGATAAACATTAGAGTAATTTTATCGACCAAGAGTTCTAAAAGTAGAATCGATTAAACGTTAATCCACAGAGTTATATTAATAAAGGTTTCATCGGCTATCCCGTGCCTAAGTTGATATGAATTTGGGTCTTGGAATCATTTATAATAGTTGGGTAGAGGTCACTATATAAATGCTCATATCTTGTTAATCTGTTTACAAGTATGATTCAAAAATACAAATGTTAATATTTCCTTTTCCTCCATACTTGTAGTGCATTACAATTAATCCATCAAACGCTACCGCACCGATAACTATTGAGTCATACCACAATGTTTTTTACGACATTTGCTCCAACAATGATTTCGACACTACTAGAGAACTTCATTTTGGGATAGGATCGGATGGAAACCTTAACTTCATCATTTCTACTAGACCACCTACTACTACTAGATCTCGTGTGAGCCGGTCTCAAGAAGACCGCCTCATACAATCTATAGGATCGTTGTCTCTGGAAGATAAAGATGCCAAAACTAGTGGGAGCTCAAGCAATCAAGTTCTTGCTTCAAAGGGCAAAAAGTTCAAGAAGAAGGGAAAGAAAGTGAGAAACTTCAAGCAAGTTGATGATGAGTGCCATTATTGTTATGGCATGGGACATTGGCTTAGGAATTGTCCCGTATATTTGCGTAATATAAGGGAAGGAATCATCGTTCCAAAAGGTAAAATTCCTCAGGAAATTTATGTTATTGATATAAATTATACTTTCACTACGACATGGGTACTGGATACCGGTTGTGGTTCTCACCTTTGTAATCATTTACAGGGTTTAAGAGACGTGAAGAGGCTTAGCAAAGGAGATGTGGATCTACGCCTTGGAAATGGAGCTCGAGTAGCGGCCGAATCCAAAGGAACTTATGTATTAGCTTTGCCTAATGGATTTGAGTTATATTTACATAATTGTTTTTATGTGCCTACACTCTCTAAAAACATTATTTCTATCGCTATGCTAGACATGGATGGATTTTGTTTTGTCATTAAGAACAATCGTTGTACTATTTCAAGGAATGATTTGGTTATAGGCCAAGCTTCTTCCATCAATGGCATTTACATTTTAGAGACCTCAAATCCGACTAATGATATCTGTAACATTCAATCAAAGAAACTCAAATTAAGTGACCCAAGTGAAGCGTTCATTTGGCATTGTCGATTAGGTCACATAAACTAGAATCGCATCAAAAGATTAATTTCAACTAATGTGATTACACCATTTGATTTTCAATCTTATGGAACATGCGAATATTGCCTTCTTGGCAAAATGACTCGTAATCCTTTTAGTGGTAAAGGGACACGAGCTAGTGAACTATTGGGACTCATACATACCGATGTATGTGGACCAATGAGTATCACCGCTCGTGGAAATTATGACTACTTCATAACCTTCACCGACGACTTGAGTAGACATGGGTATGTCTATTTAATGAAACATAAGAGTGAAGCGTTTGAGAAATTCAAGGAATTTCAAAACAAAGTAGAGAACCAATTGGACAAAAAGATAAAAGCACTACGTTCTGATCGTGGTGGAGAATATCTTAGCCTTGAATTCGATTCACACTTGAAAGGTTGTGGTATTATATCATAACTTTCTCCACCTAGAACACCACAACTCAATGGTGTTGCCGAAAGGAGAAATTGAACCCTACTTGATATGGTTCGATCCATGATGAGTCAAACCGAGTTACCAAACTCGTTTTGGGGATTTTCAATCCAAACTGCAATTATATCTTTGAATAATAGTCCCACTAAGGCCACCGGGAAGACTCCATTTGAGATGTGGAAAGGAAGAGTTCCTAATCTATCCTACATGAAAATTTGGGGATGTGATGCTTACGTCAAAACAAAGAATGACAACAGGCTTGCCCCAAGATCCGAAAAATGCATCTTTGTAGGTTACCCCTCGAATACTCGAGGATACTATTCTACAAACCTCAAGATAAAAAAGTGTTTGTGTCTTGCGAGGCTGTCTTCTTAGAAAGAGACTTTATTTCTAAAAGACAGAGTGGGAGAAATTTTGAACTTGATGAAGTTCAAGAGCCAAAAACCGAGGTAGAGACGCAAGAAGATGTTCCTTCGTCGTCTAACGCGGTTGTCCCTCCTCCAGTAAGAAGAACGAGTCGAGTTATTCGCCATCCTGATCGATATGTGGGACTTATCGAAGAAGATGGAACACTCGATGTGTTGCTTTTAGAAAGTGACAAGCCCGCTACCTACAAGGCCGCAATCTCTAGTCCTAATTCCTCCTTATGGCTTGAAGCTATGAAGTCCGAAATGGATTCTATGCACGAAAACCAAATTTGGGACTTGGTAGATTTGCCTAAACGGGCAAGACCTCTTCAATGCAAATGGATCTTCAAAGTCAAGAATGGCATAGAAGGACATGATGATGTCTACAAAGCTAGGCTAGTGGCAAAAGGATTTACTCAAGTCCAAGGTCTCCATTATGATGAGACCTTCGCCCCCGTAGCCATGCTAAGATCCATACGGATTTTGTTAGCGATTGCCGCATTTCATGATTATGAAATATGGCAAATTGATGTCAAAACCACTTTTCTAAATGGGCATTTAGAAGAGGAGGTGTACATGATACAACCCGAAGGTTTTGTTGATTCTAAGAATCCTAACAAAGTGTGCAAGCTTAAGAGATCCATTTATGGTCTTAAGCAAGCATCAAGAAGTTGGAATCATCGATTCAATCATGTTATAAAGGAGAATGGTTTCACTCGAAGTGTTGAGGAACCATGTTTATACATGAAATATAGTGGGAGCAATGTTGTGTTCCTAATCTTGTATGTCGATGACATACTACTCATTGGAAATGATATTCCAATGTTGTCTTCTGTTAAGAAGTGGTTAGGTAACCATTTTCAAATGAAGGATTTAGGATAGGCACAACGCATATTAGGTATTCGGATCCATAGAGATAGATCCAAGAGGATATTGGCACTAAGTCAAGAATCTTATGTTGATAAGATTCTTCGACGGTTCAGCATGGACAAATCAAATAGGGGTTTGGTACCTATGGTAACTGGGACTATATTGAGCAAGACTCAATCTCCCTCTGAACCTCATGATGTTGAACGCATGAAGATGATCCCTTATGCTTCCGCTGTTGGATCAATCATGTACGACATGATATGCACACGTCCTAATGTCTCGTATGCCTTGAGCATGACGAGTAGATATCAAGGAAATCCAGGTGAGAGTCACTGGATAGCCATCAAGAACATCCTTAAGTACTTGAGAAGAACTAAGGATTCTGTCTTAGTGTTTGGAGAAGACACCGAACTTCGTGTTAATGGTTACACGGACTCAAGTTTCCAAACGGATAGAGATGACATGAAATCACAAGCTGGTTTCGTTTTCATGCTCAATGGTGGTGTCGTTAGCTGGAGAAGCTTCAAGGAAGCTGTAACCGCGGATTCAACAACGGAGGCTGAGTACATTGCAGCATCAGAAGCTGCCAAGGAAGCTGTGTGGATCAGGCAATTCACGGAAGGTCTAAGAGTAATACCTACTGCCAAAGATCCCATCACTCTCTATTGTGATAATAGTGGGATGATCTTCCAAGCTAAGCCGCAAACATACACTCGTCAAAGACTATAATGGCCTATCTATGACGAAGGCCGAAATACTCACCTAGGAACTAGTCCCAGCTTGAATACTTTAGCCCACGCCACACAAGACAAGTAGGACACCCAATTAACCATAAATGGGGCAAAGAGTCCAAACTTGCACACACAAATGATCATACACACCCTAGCATATGAAAGGCTACGCAAGAGCATATTCAGCTGACAATCCAACAATATCTTCAATATCAATAATAATCCAAATTCCAGCTAACCAACAGTACCATAAACCATGAGAACAAGCTAAAATGGCAAGGAGGCAACAAGACTCAAGCATAAGGCATCCAAAGCATCCAACAACCAACATGTGAAATGATAATCACAAATATCAAGGCATCAACATAAAACATCCAATAACAACCAATCTCACCTCAAAGACAAACCCACGACCCGAGTCCCGCGACGGGTCATTGGTCAAATCGAGGCTGACCGGTTTAAACCTAGTTTGACAAAACTCATTCGGTTAAACTGGCCCAGCTCAGAGTCTTGGCCCATTTTGGCCCAAATCACAACATTCATTACAATATCATTCTCATGCACTATTTCAATTTCTATCATGTGAACACTATCAACATAAAGAAAACATTCCAACTTACAAAATAACTAATTCCACAAAATTCTCGCATAATAAAATAGCATAAATAACCGTCTCACACAAGGGTAAACTTTTCTATAAATTTTTAATCGATAAAACGACGCCATTTACTCATACGGACTCCGAATTGAGTGATTCAAGTGGCTAAACCACCTAATTTTTCATAGTCGTTCAATCTGTCATATTTTTGGAAACATTAGATACCGTCTCGGTCTGGTACTGACGCGTTCCAGCCAAAACACGGACTTGTCACAACACATAATTCCTCATCCAAATTTGTTCAAAATAATAATATACAAATGGGTAACATACATTAAACATAAGCATACTCATCTTACTCCATTCATTCATTTATTAACAAGATCGTCTCAAACAACAACAAACAACAACAAACGACAACAACAACAAATACAACTACTAATGTGACATTAATTCGTCGAGTGACTCGAAATAGTTACCTTAAGCTAGCCAAGAGACAAGTAATAACTTGAGAAACCTTCTAAAACCCAAAATTATGCATCATCTTCCACAATATATGAGTCTCCTAACTCATCTTCATATTCTTCACCTATAAGAACAACAAAAACACAATTATTAAGCTTAAATTCGAAAACCCTAAAAGATGAGTCTTAAAACAAAATTGGGGGAAATGAAAATAAATCTTACTAGGAGATGAGGATTGAAGAGAGGATTCCAAATATATAATTTTTATGCAAATTGGTGGAGAAATGAAGGATTTATGAAGGATTTAGGGTTTGTAAGGAGGTTATTTTGATAGATTTTTGGTGTTTGATGAAAGGAAGAAAGAGAGTGAATTATGGAGGAAATGAAAATTGGAAGAGGGGACAAATGGGGGTAGGTGTTCGGTCTAAATGGTGTGGGAAGGTGGTCAATTGTTTACGTTTTGGGTTCGCTTCGACGATAATTAGAAATATTCGTCGAACGCGATTTCCGAGAATATTAAAGTTCTTAAACACGATTTTACTAAAAGATTAAGTACTCATATGACCAATATCCAAACTCGTTTACCCAACGACCATAAGAAATGGGAAAATCTCAATTTTACGACTTTTATCCGAAATCTATTTTATCAAAGGAAAAGGTTTAAATATAGTTTAAATCACTTTTAAACATTTCTAAACTATCAAAAATAATTACATTTCTTCAAAATAAAATAAGATATATTTTATCAAATAAATTTTATCTCAAATAAATTAATATAAAATTAAAATAGATTAAAATATTACTTTTAAAATATAATAAAGGTCTTCAAATTTACGGGGTGTTACAGGATATGTGGGTAGATTTCTCAGTTTGGGTTGATTATTAAGTTGGGCCATTTATTTCGTTATTTACTCTGACCATCTAAGTTAGTTCGTAAGTTTGCACCGAACTTTAAGTTCGCACGAGATCATATATATATATATATATATATATATATTCATAGTAATCATACATATTTTCAGAGGATATAAATGTGATGAATGAATAGAAGCTAAAGCTTGGAACTGTCAATCGTCACGACGCTTGGGTGGCCGGTCACACTCCTATGAATGGATAGTTAGAATCTTCATATGATAAGGACATCAAAGAGAAAATTGTAAGTTTGAATAAATATGTCACTCCTACCACTGGTGGTCGGTTATATAATTGTGAGTTTAATAAAATTTAGTTGCATAATGCTTTTTTGTGTATGTAGAGGATCTGTGAGAAGGAGGTAGAGGAAGGAACATGGAAGTCTCAAGGACGTGATGACATTCTTGCTAGGGCAATCGGCAAAGCAGAGCATCCAGGTCGTGTGAGAGGGGTATCGACGTATGTTGGTATCACTAAGTATTTTGGGAAACTACTCGGAGGACAATGAGGTGTGATGATAAGGTATATAAATACTCTATTTTATTCAACATAACTTATAAATGTATATGCTGAAATTATACTACTTACTTTAATCATATTCATTTCTACTACACAACTACAAACAATGGCCAGGTTGATACTGAGAATGGTGGAAACGGGGGATAAGCCAACTGAAGTAGAGTTGGTTATAGTTCGGCAAGTCATAAAAGAAGCAGGGGAGGAGAAGAAAAAAGTGGGCATGCGAACTGAGGATAACATGGCAAAGGAGAATGAGGTGGGAGCCGAAGACATGTCAAATGATCAAGATCGGGTAGTTGAAGAGGAAGCCATGAAGCCGTGATAGAGGGGGTGGAGGTAGTTGATGATGACACGTTCTTCTAATCTCCAATCCGGCTTTTGACGAGGTATTAGCTATTACGACTAGTTTATAACTGCTGCACCCATGTCTGCTGCTCCTCTTAAAGCAAAATATCAGAGCGATGATTATAAGCAAAAATTGAATACTCCAACGCTCCGAGCTTTGCACCAGCTGGCTGAAAGGAAGGCAGCTATCGGGGATGTACTCATTATTCAAATCGAAGAGGATATTGTGGGCGAAGGTACAATTGTTATAATGGATCGGGAATCATTGTGTCAGTTTCTCGACC
This sequence comes from Silene latifolia, assembly GCF_048544455.1. Classification (NCBI taxonomy): domain Eukaryota; kingdom Viridiplantae; phylum Streptophyta; class Magnoliopsida; order Caryophyllales; family Caryophyllaceae; genus Silene; species Silene latifolia. The sequence continues at coordinate 381,835,597 of NC_133538.1, read as the reverse complement.
TTGACGAGTTAGATTCTATGCATATTTTACTTTGGATGAAGTAAGTTCATTAATAAAACTTGTCATTTGGTTTTACGAATAGTGATGTTTATTTAAATCATCAATGAAAATAACATTCTTCGTTCCATTTGACGTAATAGGTACCTGTTTACACACATTGCTGAAGGGAACTACGTTTCTCATGACTACGGATTCTTGAAACCTGATGTGTTCTTTGTGAAGGTGCATGGAGATACATACGAAGATCACATCGATAAAATTGCTCAATGGTTGACGACGCCCAAAAGCCTATGGCTTGCCCCATACAATGAGAATCGGTATGTATTATACCTTATTATAATAAATCGCGATTCTATTTATTTATTAACATGCTTATATGCATGTATATGAACTAACAAGCGTTGGCTACTAGTGGCGATCAATGCGAGAAAAAGCATAGTGTACTGGATTGACTATTGCGGACATAGTCCCTCTGAGAAATTTGTAAAGATGATAACTGAGTAAGTTTACAACCTTACTGTTTTAGCAAGATTTCACACAGAGATAAAGTTTTGCCAGGGATTTAATTGCAGGGCAATATAACTCAAATAATTATCCCTGACTCGTACGATTGATAACTTAAAGAATGAACAATAAAGTCAAAGACAGAGATTTATACATGGAAAAACCCTGGGAATAAGGGAAAAAACCATGGGCACCAAGCCAGGTGGGATTGTTACTATCTTTAGGATATCCTAACAGGGAATGTGTATGCCATGCTAGAGGTAGTGAATAAGTACTTAATGAATATGCTTATGTAATTTACAATAATAAAACAAGAGTAAGGATGAGTGAATAATAGATGATGCCCCTTCTTTCTTCTGCCTTGCTATTTATATCTTGCAAATAATGGTTCTTTCATGGTTGTTTTGGATGTTCCTAAGTAATAGGCCTCGTGCCCTATTTTCCCGGAAGTGGTTGTTTGACTCCATAATCCGCCTGCCACTATTTTAGCTCAGTTAGCTGCTCCATATTCTTCGTATATTTTGTTTAATAAGTCTTCCATTAAAGTAGGAACCATTTCTCTAGGTTTTAGTTGTGCTTTAGTTGTTGCCTGACTTATCCTAGTTATACCCAACATACGGCTGGCAAGTTATTCCTTCTGGTCTAGCCTGGATAGACGGCCTGACCTGTCTTCCCGGCCTCCTGACTGGCACTTGCTCGGGTATTGTATGCTTTGTATTGGATTGCTTCCGTTCAGGCTAGGCTTGGTGTTTCTTTGCCTGACTATTGTCTGGTCAGGCAGGACAATTCGTGGCCCAACAATTGCCCCTTATCTATTTATTCTCATAGGATCTGGCCAGTTATAAGGAGATAAAAAATCGGGCCAGTAAAAAAATATAAGAATCTTTACCAGAAAAGAATTTGAGACCCCTTCAACTTCCTAACGGCTAGTGACCATAAACGAGGTAGGTTCATCAAAACCTAGGAGAGTCATGATTGGACTCATCCACTTACATTATCCGTTGGATTTTTTGCGGCTATAAAACATTTTGAGCTGTCATTTGATTCCATATCTCCATTCTTCAATTCTTCAAACTCTCTTTCTTTCTTCTCTAATTTCTTTGTGAGACAAATTTCCTTGTTCAATAATCTTCATACTTTAATCAAGAAAAACTGGCCGGTGGAAGAAGAAGGGCTGCTGCATCAAAGGTTGATGGGGCTGATCATCCTCCGGTGATGGTAGATGTGCCAGAAATCATCCCTGAGGATGAGGTTATCGAAATTTCTAACCTGCAAAAATTCTGTCTATCACACACAAGGGTGTCACTTTTGCCCCTGTGAAATCATTGTCTGCTTTCTTCCCTGAGGCCAATCAACTTAAACCTTCCTTTGAACATTTGTTGAAGGGTAGAGGTCTACTTCCCTCTGATGCTGAGGTCTGGGTCCCTGAGAGTGGTCCAGTCAGGGCTAACTGGTGTAGTCCTGACTGGTTCTATATATTTGAATGGGCGTTCAAAGGGGGTTGCTGGCTTCCCTTTTCTCTGTTTATGGTTGAGGTTATTAGGGCCATCAAGGTTGCTCCTTTTCAACTTATGCCGATGGTTTGGAAGATTGTTCAATTTGTCTAACATCTATGTGCCAAGCACAACTTGGTGATTACTCTTGCGGATTTCAAGAATGTTTATGATTTGAAAAGCAATACCACTGCACGTTTCAAATTTCGAGTCAAGGCTAAGATGACTCATCTGATAACCAACTATTATTCAGGCGTGATAAGGGTTGGGCCACAACTTATATGTTCATCAAGGCAGATTATGTTGCCCTTGACTTAGATTATCTTAGTTATCCGGCTGTGGAGGGTGGTAAGTTTTCTCTCCTGCGTTCAATTCAAATTATAATAGTATGTAAATCAGATTTTAATGAGAAACTTACTTGTGTTTTACCACAGTGCCTGACTGGGCTTGTGATCCTGATGCTGAGGGGTCGGCTGATCGGATTGCAACATTTGTTGCCTTGCCAGATGAGGAGAAGGCGTGGCCTGCTTGTCTTGGTCAAGAGCCCTTGCCTCGCTTCAGGAAGGCTAAGTTGAGTACTTATAAGGCTGCTAAAGGTGCCAAGGCTTCAGGGGCTTCATCATCAGGCAGTAAATTTTTGTCTTTTCTTTGTAGATTTTGATGCCCGAGCATATGTTAGTATTACTGATATATAATTTCGTTGTGTAGCTACTAGGGCTTCTGCAAGGATTGCTAGTTTTGGCTTGTCTTTGGTGAAGGCAGGCATTTCTCAAATTACATGGGAAGAGTCCCGGAATAGTGAGGCTACAGGGAGTGATAGTATGCTTCAAATCCAGGTCCCTGCTCATCGGGCTCAATTGGTGTCTCCTACGCAGGTTGTGGTTGATATTGATGAGCCTAGTCAGGCTGGTAAAAGAAAAGGGTCGGATGAGGTTTCTGAGGGAGTTGGTGGTGATGGTGTGAGTGAGGTTAGGGAGGTTAGGGCTAGGCTAGCTGATGTTCAATTTTTCGAGGAACAAATCCAAGCTCATTCCTTTCTGGTTGATGATCCTTATTATAAATATCAGGCTGAGGAGACGTCTGCTCAGGCAGTAGCTGCTATGTACCTTTCCAGGGACTGTGCTGCTAATCTGGTTACCATGCTGCAGGAGGTATAATTTTTTTCCTTAGTTTTATTTTGGTTGTACGTTTTTTTACTCTGGCTTGCCTCATTTGTGATCTTCTTGCAGAATGTGAATGACATGTTGAGGGGTGCCTATGAGCTGAAATCTTCAAATGCCAAGAATGAGACTTTGGACTGGGAGGTGCAATGCCTGTAGAAGGACACTGAATCTTTGAAGACATATTTGGAAGTGTTGAAAAGGGAGAATGAGCCTTTGAAGAAGGAGAATGAGGTAGGCAAGGTAAGGCTGGTTGTTGAAACGTCCAAGTTGGGGTCTGCTCAGAATGTCGTGAAGTCTATCCAGGCTAAACTTGCTACAGTCCAGGACGAGTTGAAGGCTGAGAAGCAGGCTATGCAGGATCTCTTGAAGGCAAATGAGGAGCTGGCTGCTGAAAGGGATGTGGTGCAGGGCAGGTATAAGAATGATGCCCTGTATATCTTTGGCAAGGGTCATGTTGATGACATGAAGGAGCTTGTGGAAGTCAGGTCGTACAGGAACCCGGAGCAAGAAATGGCTGACCTCAATGCTACCTATCCTGATCTTTGCAAGCTGCATGCTGATGATGAGGTTGACTCTCCTCCGACTAAAGACAAGAGCGGTGAGGCTGACGAGGATGAGGATGATGAAGAGGAGGAGGCAGCTGATGAGGGTTTAAGCTCTGCTACTGCTTCCAAGGCAGGTTGATAGTTTAGTTTAGGGTACTCTGTTTTGGCCTATCCAGGGGGGATGTTCCCTGGACAAACTTTGTTCCTTGCTTTCGTTTCAGTGCATCTAAAGTTGCTTTCTTGTTTCCATTGTGTGCTTGGTCTGATTAGATAGTACCTGTTGAAGTAGTGAAATTTGGAATATTTAAAAAGATAATGCCTGTCAGGAGGGCTTATGGCCCTCAATCCGTCCAAGGATTTTATGGCTCTTAGCCTGTCTGGAGGGCTTTTTTGAGTAAGACGTATAGTTGCCTGTCAGGAGGGCTTATGGCCCTCAACCTGTCAGGAGGGCTTAAGACAAGTAGTCTGGATTTATCTCACCATTGTACCTGTCTTTTTTACTGAGCTCAGTTTTTGTGTATTTTTTAGATGTGGCAAAAATGCCAAAGTTTGTGAAGCATTTCTAGGATGCTCTTTAGGTTGGGTGGAGTGGCCCTCAATCCTGAATATTTGTTTAACCATGCAATTATAATGACCTAGATAGTTGTAGTAAAAGCGTAAAAAAAGTTTTCAGGATTTAGCATGGTAATTTGAAACATATGGTAAAAATTGTAGTTATAACAGGTAATTGCAACTAGCAAGAAAGCACATATAAAGAGCATAGAAGGAACATGGATTATTTTATTCAGGGGTTTACACATAGAATCTTGCCAGGTAAGAGATAAGGTTAATAGTCTTACCTGGTTAAAGCATAAGATAAGTGGTTTATACATGAAATAGTTTTAAGTGGGAGATGTTCCAGGATTTGGGGATCATTTCTTCGTCCGGGGTCTATAGTCTGTAGGCTCCCTGCCCTAATATTGAATCAATCAGGTAAGGTCCTTCCCACGCAGGAGCAAGTTTGCCAGCATTCTTGTCTTTTGTATTTGGGAAGACTTTACATAGGACTAAGTCTCCTTCCTTGAATACTCTGATGTTCACATTTTTATTATAGCTTCTGGCTACTGTTGTTGGTATGAGGCTATTCTGATCTTAGCTACATGTCTCAGTTCTTCAGCCAGGGTCAGGCTATCTTGCATTAGTGGCTGGTTTTCTTCCACGGTGTTCAGGATGCTTCTGGTGTTAATACATGGATTTCTGCTGAGATCACTGCTTCACAGCCATAGATTAGGGAGTAACGGGTCTGGCTTGTGGATGTTTTAGGTGTAGTTCTGTCAGCCCAAAGGACTAGAGGGAGTTCTTCAGCCCATCTGCCTTTTCTTCTCTTTAGTTTTTTCTTCAGGCAGCTGATGACCACTTTGTTGCTAGATTCAGCCTGGCCGTTGGCTTTTGGATAACCTTATGTAGAGGTCACCAGGTTGATATTCCATTGTGCACAGAAGGCCATTGTCCTTTTTCCCAAAAATTGAGTGCCATTGTCACAAACTATTTCTGAGGGGATGCCATATCTACATATGATGTTTTGCTTGATGAATGATATGACATCCTTCTCCTTGACTTGCTTATATGAGTCAGCCTCTATCTATTTTGAAAAGTAATCAGTCATGGCTAACATGTAGACTTTTTATCCTGGATCTTGTGGTAGTTTGCCTACAATGTCCATTCCCCACTTCATGAATGGCTAGGGGGCTGAAATGGAATGTAGTAGCTCTGATGGTTGATGAATGAATGGAGAGTGAAGTTGACAGGCTTCACACTTTAAGCTGTAAGCTAGGCGACAGTCAGCTCTTAGGGTTGGCCAGAAGTAGCCTGTCCTTAGAACCTTGCTTGCTGGCTTCTGTCGCCTTTGTGATTTCCACAGTATACATCATGTATGTCCTTCCCCACAGTTAGATCTTTACTCGTCCTCAAGTAAACTCAAAAGGATTCAATAAGAGCTCATGCCAACACTGATCCACATAAGTATAAGGAAGCTTAAAAGACTTACAATGAAACTCTTACCAGACGGTCTTCAACATAGCAAAGGGAGATAAAATAGCATCGGAGGAATTTTTTTCTTTTACCTAAATATCTAATTTTGCCTAGAGCGCCCGCCCTTGCGGGTTTTCACTCTAGCTTTTCATTTTTTTTCAACTCACTCTACTCTCAGTGGCACGCAACTCGATTCTTCATTTTACCCCAAGCGCCCTTTCGGGTTTTCACTCTGTCCTCGGCCACATCCCAATATTGCCTAGGCGCCTTTCGGGTTTTCACCTAGCCAGAATACTTTTCTTTCTTTTTCTTTTTCTTTTTTTTCAATTTTGTTTTTGTTGAAATAAATAACTGAAATAAACACACCGCACAAGTACAAATGACTACAAATCGGAACGATTCTCTCTCCCCACACTTGAATGAAACATTGTCCTTATTGTTGCAAGGACACAATAAAGGGGAAAAAAGAACAAACCTCAACAGAGAAAACTCCAGACGACCAAATAGATATATCAAGCCTCAACACCACACCTCCTCTCCACACTTTGCATAGGACATCATCCGAATGAACTCCAAGGCAATAAAGAAATGTCAAAAAATGACAATGTAACAAGTAAAACACACTAACGCCCCTTATCGCTCCATCCTAAAAAAATGACCAAGCAGCTCTAGTAACATGTGTGCCAGCCACAAATTGCACATAAATAAAATACTTCCACAACTCCGAGCTTACATGGTCACTCCTAATCTCCTCTACGCCAAATTAACGAACCAGCCAACCGCATTAGCATGGTGCCCACAACAACACACCGCGGTTTCTCCACACCTTAGCCACTATCCTACCCATCCGACCTTCTTTGTCTCCCTTCTTATATCGCCAAACACCATAAATCAAGGTTGTTCTGATTGCTTTTTTTTTCGTTTTTTTTTTTTTGGTTTTTGTTTTGTTTTGTTTTTTTTTTTTTTTGCAAAAATTGCACACACAAATCTATGGGTTACCTCCCAGAAGCGCTGTTGTTTTACGTCGTTGGCTTGACATCTCGCGTAGTGGTAAACCACCCGACTTAAGAGAAAGTTAGAGATTTACCTGTCAAAATCTCCTTCAGCTAAGTGATTAGTAGTCAAGAGCGGGACAACTCAATGCCCTTAAGAGTTTATAAAACATGCTAGCAAAAGAGTCCGTGAAATAACAGTAGCAACTCAATATCAATTGAAACAACACATGAACAAAAGAGGTATAAGCAAATAACCATAATTTATCTGAGCCCCTTGGTTGTTCCATACTAGCTACTAAATCACGATATGACTCTTTATAATATAAGGAATCAAAAGGCAAAATCAAGTATGTAAAGGAGAAAATATAAGGAGATTTGGGATTTACCTTGTCTATCTCCTTTGGATGAGCAGTTGGTGATTCCTGTTTTTGAGATAAAACCACAAGGAGATCATCATGTTGTACTTTCTCATCATCTTTTACTCTACTCTCTTGAACGTTTATACTCAGTTCTTCACTCCCTATTAGTACAACTGTAGGTTCTCCAAAGGGTAGGGTGTCCTCTATGTTGTCAAACATTGAAAGATCATCTCCAACTTCACTAAGGACCTCATCCACTTCCTCATTGACTTCACTTACCTCAATCAAACGCCCTTCATTTACATCCTCCACAATAACACTCAACATATCCTCAAACTTGGAATCCTCGTTCAAAACACTATGAATCGAGGAATCATCCTGCACGTGTATCATCTCACCAATAGCACAACAAGGGTCAATTGACATTAAAACTGAGGGAGAGGGTAATGAATGTCTCAAATTATAGCCATCCTCCTCCTCATCATCATCCCAAAAGCCATCATCATCGCTATCGACATCACTCTCTTTATAAGAGTGCTTCACATCAGGTTCAAGATGAAGGGGGTCATGACACTTATCAACATGCTTAGCTTGCCACTTAAGATAATAAGAATCAAGTTCTTCTTGTGTCACACGCTTATCAAAGTGATTAGTCGCTAGTTTAACTCGGTCTTGTAAATCTTATCTAACTAGCAAGTTAGTCTCACATGGGGAGGGAGTAACATTAACACAAGAAGAATTCACATCAGCCACATAAGTACGTATCAAATTCTTGGTAGACAAAGGTGAGTTATCATGACAATTCAAAGCATAAGAATAAAGGGGCTGAGGTTGTATAGGGAGTGAATAATATCGCTCCCATTCTTCACTGTCATAAGCTAAATATTGAAAAAGCTCCCACTTTTCCTCATAGCTCAACCCATTAATGAACTTTCCCCCACTAAAAGAATGAACATTCTTCATAGTGTCATTATTTAACCCATTATAAAATCCATGATAAAGTTCCGATGTTTGATACGGGTAACGACATCTAGAGACATAATCACTCAATCTATTAAAATACTTATAAAACAATTCATTATTATATTGAGGAAAATTCAATCTGGCAGCCATAAAACAAGGAATAAAGACTCGATATAGACACTTGACAAATAATAGAACTAACTAAAACTCTCTACACTAACACATAAAAATTAAACAATTGTCTTCTCCGGCAATGGCACCAAAATTTGGTGAGCCGAAAGCGTATGCTCCCAAAAATAAGTAATAAAGTCATATCTTCTTAACTATATAGTAGAGTTAAGTCGGATGTCGAATCCACAGGGAAGACGATGTAATTAATGTGTAAAAAGTAAAGAGTACAAGTAACAATAATATGGGGGTTTATAATGATTGATTAACTAAAGACTAATTAAACAAGGAATAAGTAAATAAGATGAATTCAGATGATTAAAAGGTCTTGGGGAAACAAACATCCACTATCAATAAACTAATTGGTCTTTGATTGTGTTTAATTCAATTATTATCAAGTAGTCTATTGTGGAAATACAAGTTTCCTTCTTCCTCTTAAGTAAAGTCAACTCACTCGAAATGCGATATTAAAAGACCCTAATTATTGAACAACCTAATCCACGCGTCTAGATTTAATCCAACAACAGTATTAACAATTCAAGGAAGCAATAAAGATAACGATCTTTAACACACGCGGTTAACGATTCAAATTATATGTTTAGTCTCTACTTCGTCCTAATAACGATGAAACGCATACAAATTATTAGGGTAAAGTTTGCTACTTTAGTTTAGATTAATTGAACAACTACAGATTCAATTTCTAAACTTGCAATAGATTAATGTAATCAATTACCAATTGATCAGATTAGTAAGAGGAACAATAATCATAAAATAAGAACAAGGGACATAAACAATACTTGAGAAATAAAGAAAGAAAGAACAATCTCACAATTAATCGCAAGATAGCTTCAGTTTATCGATCCAAGAAAGGGAGGATTAGTTCCTCATAATTTCTAAGAAAAAGCAACTAGGGTTCTAAGAGAGTTTTTTTCCCAAATTACAACTTGAATGAATAATAATATATGGAATACTTCCTTCCTCTAATAATAATAATAATAATAATAATAAGATATAATTAGAATTAGGAAACAGTTAACTCAAAAACTGAAGGCATTCTTCGAGCTGACTGCAGTACGGGCGACCCGCACTGTTGGCTGCGACTTGCACGTAAACCTGCTCATGCTTCGTATTCTTTTTGGTCCGTGATTCCACACAATTGCATGCTTGTTCAAGTGGGAACAAGCCCATGTGATCTTGTTGGCCACTAATGGCCTCTTGAATTACTTAGCATTGTTGACCCGTTTGCAATAATCCAAGGCAAAATCGGACTTCCTCTTATATGCATCATCTCAAATGCTAATTCAACACCACTTAAAATCCCAATAGACCATTAATATGACAAAATGATAAAATGAGAGTTTGTGCAATTACTCTTCTAAATCTCCTCTTATTTTCCCAATAGACATTTAAATCGACACTTATATACCGTACTAAATTCGTCTTATCAGTCCTCAATAACTTGTTTGGCTTCATGAGGCTCTAGGCATCGCAGGTAAGGTCCAGCCTGAGACTTTTTAAACAAGGTGTTATTTATAATGGTATAGGTGGAAGCTTTAATTCTAAGGACCCTTGTTTCATGCCTGTCTTTGGGTAGGATCCCCAGTAAGAACCAGTCATAGTATGGTTTGGTCCAGGAGTTTGTGTCCTCAGTGACGGCACAAATTTGGTCAGGCTTTGTAATGGTCGGTTCGATCAGGTGAACAATAGGTATCTTATCAAATATAGCAGGGCCAAAATTTGATCCCAGGCTAACTAGGACATCAGCCTGGGTGTTTAAGTCTCTTGGTATTTGATCAATGTCAAATGAACTAAACTTTTTGCAAAGGTTTTGACATATTCTAAATAAAGAACCATTTTTGAATCATTTGCAGCGTAGGTTCCTTTGACTTGATTGGAAATTAAAAGTGAGTCAGTTTTTACCTTGAGATTTTGCACGCCAAGATCTATACATAGCTTGAGTCCATCTATCAGGGCTTCATATTTAGGTTCATTGTTTGTTCCTTTAAATTCACAACTAATAGCCTGAGCTATTAAATCCCCTTGTGGTGATTTTAGTGCTAATGTTAGGCCAGTTCCTCTCATATTGGTTGCTCCATCTACGTGTAAGGTTCATTCCTGGCCCAATTTTTTGCTGCCTAGTTGATTGACCTCTTTTATGAGGTCTGGTTCTAGGTTGGGACTGAAATCAGCCATAAAGTCTGCTAAAGTCTGGGATTTAATTGCTATCCTAGGTTCAAAGGTTATGTCATAAGTACTCAGTTGTACTGACCATTTTGCCATTCTGCCAGAAAGTTCGGATTTTCTAAGGACAGATTTGATAGGCAGATTGGTCCTGACTATATTTTGGTGACTCTCAAAGTAAGGTCTGAGTTTTGTGCAGGATACAATTAATGCAAGTACGTATTTTTCAAGTAATACATACCTTGTTGCTGCATCCAGGAGACATTTACTTACGTAATAGACGGGGTGCTGTTGGCCTTCAACCTCCTTGGTCAGGACTCCACTTACTGCTGTCTCAGTGACTGATAGGTGGACCACCAGGGGTTCTCCTTTCTTAGGTTTGGCCAGTAGTGGAGGTGTAGCCAGGTAAGTCTTTAATTCTTGGAAGGCTGTTTCATGTTCACGCATCCATTTGAACGACTTGTTCTTTCTGAGAAGGTCATAGAAGGATCTGCATCTTTCAGATGATCTGGATATGAATCTGTTTAGGGCTGCAACTCTTCCTGATAATCGCTGGATATCTTTGACTGACTTAGGAGATTCTAATTCCAGCATGGCTTTTATTTGTTCTGGGCCGGCTTCATTCCCTCTTGTTATCACCATGTATCCTAGTAATTTGCCTGATGACACTCCAAAGTGGCATTTGGCGGGGTTGAGCTTCATATTGAATTCTTCCAGGATTTTGAAGGCTACTTCCAGGTCCTTCACATGATCTTCTGCCTTCTTTGATTTGACCACCATGTCATCTATGTAGACCTCCATTGTGTTGCCAATTTGGTCTTTGAACATCATGTCAACCAGGTGTTGGTAGGTTGCCCCTGCATTTTTCAGGCCAAAGGGCATTGCTGTGTAGCAATATATGCCTTTTTCTGTAATGAATGCAGTATTTTCCTGGTCAACTGGGTGCATTTTGATCTGGTTGAATCCACTTGAGGCATCCATAAATGTTAGTAGTTCATGCCCAGCTGTAGCATCTACTATTGTATCAATGTCAGGGAGTGGGAATGTGTCTTTTGGACAGGCTTTGTTGAGATCTGTGTAGTCTACAAAGACCCTCCACTTGCCATACTTCTTTTGCACCACGACCACGTAGGCCAGCCATTCAGGGTACATTACTTCCCTGATCATTCCCATGTCTAAGACTTATTCTTGAGACATTACTTCTTCGTTAATGATTTTATTGCGTTTAGGGGCAAACTTTCTCCTTTTCTGCTATACATGCTTAAAGGAAGTGTCAATATTGAGTTTATGGATAATAATATTAGCATATATGCCAGTCATATCAAAATGGGACCAGGCAAAACATGAAAACTTATTCTTGAGAAAACTTACTAGTTCTGGTCTGACATTATCAGGGACATCAGATCCAACCAGTATATACCTGTCATGGTACTCAGGGTCTAATACTACTTGATCTGTTTTAATGATTCAGTGTAACATTCCTAGGCAGACTTTTGTTCACCTTTGATGGTTTCTATTCCCCATTCTGTTGGTATTTTGACACACTGGTGGTAGGTTGAAGGACTGGCTCTGACATTATGGATCTGAGGCTTGCCTAGGATTGCATTGTAGGATAAGAGGCAATCCAGGACTCCAAATCTTTCATATGATGAGACTCCTTCAACGTAGGTTGGCAGGTAGATCTCTCTTAGAGTGTTCTTGGTTTCACCACTGAATCCTACCAAGACATTTGACTTCTTTATGATCTGGTTCTCATCGATCTTCATGGCTTTCAGGACATCAAGCATAATTAAATTGACTGAGCTGCCACCAACTACTAGGATCCTCAGGACATGTGCAGTGCTAATTTGCATAGTAATGACTAGGCCATCATGATGGATGTCCGAGATTCCCTGTATATCAGTATCATCAAAAGTAATTTAAGGTAAATTTTTAGGTTTAAAAGGAGATTTCATTTTTGACTCTCTGGCTATTTTCTTTGTAGCTGAGCTACTCAGGCCACATATCTCAGAACCTCCATTGATTAATTTGACTTCTTAAATTGGTGGTGCTGCGGGCAGATCACGTTGTGGTCTTTCCTGATCCTTTCTTAATCCGCTGTCTTCCCTGTTCTTTGATGGCATTAAATCTTTCAGGTAGCCTTTCTTTAGCATGTAAGCCACTTGTTTGCGTAGACCCAGGCATTCTTTTGTGGTATATCCTATGTCCATGTGAAATTCACACCATCTTGTTGTGTCTTTCCTTGAGTTGGGATTGTCCGTCTTTTTGGGCCACTTGACAATGTCTCCCATATTGTCAAGCCTTTTGATCTGTGCTGCATTATCAACAGAGAAGTTATATTCCTGAATAGGTGGATAAGTATAAGAGTTACCTCGTTGCTCATGAGCATAGTTGACCTCTGATCTCTCATGCCTGGTGTAGGGGGATGGTCTGGAGCTGCTTCCCCTGTGATTAGAGCTTTTTCTGTTAGATCTTTCATATCCTGAAACACTGTCAGTGGTTTCAGCCTTGAAGCTTTTATCTTCTTCCAGTCTGATGTAGCCAATTGTATTTGCCTGAACGTCTTCAAAAGTTAGGCAAGGTTTCATGGTCAACTCGTCATTAGAAATCGCTATCCAGTGATAGCCCCTGCCTGAAAGCTTCCACGGCTGTTCCAACATCACATCTGGGGATTGATACTTTCTCTTTGTTGAGTCTGGTCAGGAATGTTCTGATTGTCTCGCCAGACTTTTGCTTGATTCTGTATAGGTCAGTGGATCTCTTTTTGAGCTCCCTCCTGCTAGCGAACTGGTGATTGAACGAGTTTATCAAATCTGCAAAGGACTTGATGCTTCCTTTTGGCAGGTTTATGTGCCATTGAAGGGCAAGCGCGGTCACGGTTGTTCCAAAGCCCTTGCACATATATACTTGGTGTAGCTCCCTGGGTATAGAGGCTGCCAACATTCTCTGTTTGTAGTAGGCTACATGGTTTTGAGGATCTGCAGTTCCATCATAGGTTCTCATTGATGGTACCACAAACTTTTTAGGCAGATCTATCTTAGCTATCTCATCCACGAAGGGAGAGTCAGCATAACTTTCAGGGTTGGCTTCCACAATTCTTGCAGGCACTCCAGGGATTTTCTCAAATTTCTCATGGTGTTTCTGGATCTCCTGGACCATGGCTATCATTATGGCTACATTAGTTTGATCTGGGATGGTTTCTTCATTTGGGAATTCTTTTGAGTCTGAATCAAGATCCCCTGCTTTGGTTTTTGATGGAGTTGGAGTACAAAAGTTGGAGAAATCAATATTCCTGATGATTGAAGAAAATGGTGTTCCATGCTGAATCTTCAATTTTAAGCCTGAAGCTTTATCTCCCTGCTTTTGCTTCAGATTGGACTCTGATTCTTTCAGTTTCTGGACTTCAGTTTCAGCCTCGGCCATCTTTTGCTTCATGTGCTCCATTTCCAGTAGTTGTTGTTTGGCGGCTGCCAGTTGTTGTTCTATACTATCTCAAGTCATTTTTTTTGGAAGAGTTTTTGTGTTGTTTGGGATTAGGTTTTGATTATTTTTAAGCTAGATGCCCCACGGTGGGCGCCAATTATTTTAGCAAGATTTCACACAGAGATAAAGTTTTGCCAGGGATTTAATTGCAGGGCAATCTAACTCAAATAATTATGCCTGACTAGTACGATTAATAACTTAAAGAATGAACAATAAAGTGAAAGACAAGGATTTATACGTGGAAAAACATTGGGAATAAGGGAAAAAACCATGGGCACCAAGCCACGAGGGATTGTTACTATCTTTTAGGATATCCTTACAGGGAATATGTATGTAAGGCTAGAGGTATTGAATAAGTACTTAATGAATATTCTTAAGTACTTTACAATAATAAAACCAGAGTAAGGGTGAGTAAATAATAGATGATGCCCCTTCTTTCTTCTGCCTTGCTATTTATATCTTGCAAATAACGGTTCTTTCATTGTTGTTTTGGATGTTCCTAGGTAATAGGCCTCATGCCCTATTTACTCGGAAGTGGTTATTTGACTCCATAATCCGCCTATCACTAATTTAGCTCAGTTAGTTGCTCCATATTCTTCGTATATTTTGTTGAGTAAGTCTTCCATTAAAGTAGGAACCATTTGTTTAGGTTTAGTTGTGCTTTAGTTGTTGCCTGACTTGTCCTAGTTGTACCCAACATACGGCTGGAAAGTTATTCCTCGTGGTCTGGCCTGGATAGACGGCCTGACCTGTCTTCCCCTCCTGGCTGGCACTTGCTCGGGTATATAATGATTAAGTGAGTTAATTGTGTTGCAATGATAATGAGTTGAAATGGCATTCTGATGTGTTGATTGTTTCATAAGGCTTTTGTAGCAATTTTGGGTGAACTTTGGGATGAAGTTCATTTTTAAGGAGGAAGACTATAATACTCCGTAATCCCGTAATTTGATAAGTATTTATAAGAATAATTTACGTAATTCGAATAACTAATTAATGACATTTATAATAGTAATTGCAAATAAGACGAAATAATATAATAAAATAATAGATTAGTTGGGTAATATTGACCGAGGGGTTGACTTACACGTGATAAAGGAGTTTTGACTCGGGAATTTTAGTAATAATAATAATAGAATTTATAATAGTAATAATAATAATAGTATATAACATAGTTTCCTAATATCGCTCTATAAGACCTACCTTATCACTATAAATAGATGGCATAACCTAGTAAGAAAGCTTATTTTCACATAAAAGACATAATATCACATAGAAGAAAGAGAGGGAGAATAAGAAGGAGAAAAGCAAACGAATTTATCGTCTTCTATCGTCTCAAGGTAATATTTTAAGACCATCTCATGTATACACTTTGCTTTGTTATAACTCGTGTCTTAGACGACCGTTTGACTAACTAAGACCGTGACCATGATCGTGGATCACCAGGGTATGTCCGGACCCACCATTGACCAACGTTGAGCGGCGGGAAGGTGGTTGTTATTAGGGTTTTCGAAGGGTGGTTGTGGGATGTTGGTTACCCGATGAACACGAGTATGCAACCCCTAGTCTAACTCGTCTGACCTGGGCTTGGTAGGGTAGGGTCATTGTGATTAGTCAACCACTTAGGGGTGGTCATGGGTAGTTATTGCTGGTGTTTTGCGCGGTGGTTACCAGAATTACGAGTTAGGGCAAGGATGTTGTTTTGCACGCTGAAACCAGTTCTATACCCTTTCACGTGACTTGCTTGACTCGAACCTGGGTTGGTTGGGTTTGTGGGGGGTAGGCGGTTCTAGTGGTGGCACTAGACTGGTCTGGGGTGGTGGTTGGTGATGGTGGTGGTCGAAAAACCGTAAAACAGGGGAGTGTTGCTGGCGGGTTGGTTGTTCTTAGTTGTTGTCGTTATGTCGAGTGCAGGTGTTTGTGGCCGTGAGGGAGGTGTTATTGGTGGTGCTTGGGTACAGTGGTGGTCTGTAGTGTGGTGGTGGTCATGAATAGGGGGTATTGGCGGGTGGATATGTTGTTGTTGTTGAATTGTTTGTATTGTTGTTGGTGTCGGGTGTTATTAGTGTTAGGGCTGCTGTATTAGGGTCGCGTCGGGTGGATGTCGAGGAGGGTGGCTGGCTGTGGCTCATGGTGTGTATGGTGGTGGCTGTTGTGTGTGTGTGTGGGGGGGGGGGGGGGGGCTAAAAGGGTTGTATTACACGAGTTAAACGTGGGTTATGGGTGTGTATGTTATGATTGTTTTCACGTGTTTATTGGATATGAGTATGAGTTTGCGGGTTTTGACACGGGGTGGTGATCGGAGGTGATTATGTGACTTGGGTTTCTAGTTGAGTCGGGTTTGATTAATTAGTTGAGTCGGGGTAATTAATTAATTAATTAGTAATATTTGTGAGTTAGTGTTTTGGAATTCAGACCTATTACATGCTGTAACACAGTTTACAAAGTTTTGGCAAAATTTTTATGTAATAGACTCAGTAAAATCTTACCTGACATAGTGAATGAGAGTCAGGGGGGGGGGGGGGGTTCATAAAGGGCAGGAATAATGTGGAGAATGTGTTAATCTGCCAGGACTTGGTGAGATTATACAATAGAAAATCAGTCTCTCCTAGATGTTTAATCAAGATTGACCTAAGGAAGGCTTATGATTTAGTGGTGTGGGAATTTTTGCATCAAATGCTCTGTGCTCTAAAATTCCCTCTAAATTCATTGATCTAATTATAGCCTGTGTTACAAGTCCTTCTTACTCTTTATTTGTGAATGGTAATAAGTTTGGGTTTTTTAAGGGTAAGAGAGGGTTAAGGCAGGGAGATCCCTTGTCTCCTCTTTTCTTTACTTTTTGTATGGAGTACTTATCCAGAATTATTGGAGTTGTTGCACAGCAGGCAGATTTTAGATTCCACCCCTTATGTGGTCATATCAGGTTAAATCACTTGCTATTTGCAGATGATCTCCTTCTCTTCTGCAAAGGAAATGATTTATCTATTATGTGGATGCTGAGGGCTTTTGCAACGTTCTCAGCTGCCTCAGGTCTGTGTTTGTATATGTCTAATTCTGATATTTATTTTAATGGAGTAGATTCTACTACAGTTGATGCCATCCTTTAAGTGTCTGGGTTCCATAGGGGTTCCCTACCATTTAAATACTTAGGAGTTCCCATCTCGTCTAAGAGATTGACAAAAAATGAAGGTCGAAAATTTACTGATCGAATTGTGGCTAGAATTAGGGGATGGGGGGCAAGCACTTGTCTTATGATGGCAGATTAGTTTTGGTCAATTCTGTCCTCTCTACTCTGCACTCCTATTGGGCCACCATCTTTCTGATTCCAAGAGGGATTATGAACAGAATCACCTCAATTTGTAGAAACTACCTTTAGAGTGGCAAGTCTGAGTACAAGAGCCCCGCTAACATTAGTTGGGATACATGTTGCCTACTAAAGGATGAGGGAGGTCTTGGGATAAAAGATGAAAAAAATTGGAACAAGGCTTTATTAGGGAAATATATTTGGTGGCTTGCTAATAAAAAAAGACCATCTTTGGGTAGTTGGGTCAATCATGTCTATATGAAAGGAAAAGAGTGGACTGATTACAAGGCTCCTATTGATTGTAGTTGGTCATGGAAGAAGATCACTCATATTATGCACTTTTTTAAGCAAGCCTATTCTAACAGCAAATGGCTCCACTCTCCTAAGGAGTATACTGTTGTTGTTGGTTATGATTGGATGAGAATGCACAAGTCCAAAGTTGATTGGCGGTTTCTCTGTTGGAAGTCGCTCAACTTACCAAAAAGTTCTTTTATTTTCTGGGTGTTCATGCATCAGTGGTGGTCTACTAGGGATAGGCTGGCCAGAATGGGCCTGGTTGGAGATTCTTCCTGTCCAATCTGTTTGTTGGATCCTGAAAGTCACTATCACCTGGTTTATAACTGTGTTTATGCTAGAACCTGTTTCACGTTGTTACAAGACAATCTTGGGTTCAAGTTTAACCTACTGCATTTGGTTTCATGGTTCTCCACCGGCAGAAGGACTAAATTG
Source organism: Silene latifolia (assembly GCF_048544455.1). Lineage (NCBI taxonomy): Eukaryota > Viridiplantae > Streptophyta > Magnoliopsida > Caryophyllales > Caryophyllaceae > Silene > Silene latifolia. The sequence continues at coordinate 381,817,703 of NC_133538.1, read as the reverse complement.
CCGAGGAGATTCATTGGATCGTGTTGTGTTGAAATGATCTATTGGATTTGGAGAATTAGAAATGAACCTAGGGTGGACAATGTGATAAGGAGGCCTGAGGTTGTGATTCTGCAGATTATAAAGGATATCAAGACGCGATTTCTGAGACACATTAGTAATATCTTGAGGAGTAGAGATAGGGCATGGCTACAATTGTTATAACTCTTTATTTGTTGCTCTATTCTTTTTTTCTTCTTTGATGTATAATTGACAAACCATGATGTACATTCTCATTTTTTGATAATGATATATACTTAACCTTCCCCCCAAAAAAAAATATTTGTGAGTCGGGTTCAAAGTTTAGTTGACCCGGGTTTTCGTATATTATAATAAATAATAATAATAATAATAATAATAATAATAATAATAATAATAATAATAATAATAATAATAATAATAATAATGAGCTATGAATAAATATGATAATTTACAATGAAATATAAATAAAGTATAAATAATAATAATGGAATAAATATTTATATTAGGTGAGGGAGTTGTTGAGAAGCTTTATTTCGATTTCTACTTATTGGATTGCTGTATACGGAGTATTTGCTTGCCAGGTAGGATAACAATTCTACTAAACTTATTATTTGTCATTTAATTGGATGTTGTGGATTAAATTGTTTGGATTATTGGATTATTACATATCTTGCATATTGTGATTAAATGCGGTTGTATTAATTATTCCTGAGATGGTGTGGTTGGTAGCCATTGTTGTCGCTACTGTTGGTTTGATAATGGGTTGGATATCAGGTTTAGCTTAGCAGACATCATGGTAAGAGCCTTCGGGTGATGTGATATAAACATACCGGCTGAGGTAGACATCATGGTAAGAGCCTTCGGGTGATGTATTATAAACTTACTGCCAGACACCGTTTAATACCTTCGTGGTGGTGTAAGGCCCCAGGCTGGTTCTGTAGACCTGTCTCTGGTGTGTCTACTCAGCGAGAGGTTGAGGGCTGAATTGTGACTCAACGGGAGGTTGAGGTCTGAATTATGAGAACAGTTGATTTGGCATTTATGTTTGAATCTTTTACTATTTATATTATATGTCTTGAGATTGTTATCCTACTCAACCTCGTGGTTGACAGTGTATATGTGAACACCTGTGATGAACCATAAATGGGGAGCAGATTTGCAGGTGCTTAAGATTAGCTGACTTGGGAGCTTATGGGGATGCGTGAGGACTCGGCCAGTCTACCTAGAAGTCTAGATCATAAAATTATTAATCACTTTATTTATTTCTGCTGCGAGTTGTATTTAATTTTATATTAAGTTTTAGATTGGTTAAGTTGTAATAAATATGCAATTGCTAAATTTAATTTAAAGTACGTTGGTTTGTTGTACTTTGTTATTCACTACCTTGGGAAACCGAGATGGTAACAGTCCTATTTATTTGAGAATGTCTTCTTAAAGGCTTTTAAATAAATGGGGGTTTTACAGTACCCCACTCGGTGACGAACGCTGTTTTATGCATGTCTTCTTTAGCCATTTTGATTTGATTATACCCCGCGTATCCATCCAAAAAAGAGAGGAGTGCGTGATCAGCTGTATTATCTACTAGTATGTCGATGTGTGGGAGTGGGAAATTGTCTTTTGGACTGGCCTTATGTAGGTCCCTTAAATCAACACAAACTCATATTCACCCTTCCTTTTTGGGTACGGGGACTATATTAGCCACCCATTTTGAATACTCGGAAACTTTGATGAACCCGGCTTTGAACTGTTTGTCCACTTCTTCATTGATCTTGAGAGCCCATTCTGTTCTTATTCGACGAAGTTTTTGCTTTACGAGTTTGAAAACTGGTTTGATTGGGATTTGATGTTCTGCAATATGCCTATCTATCCCTGGCATATCCTTGTAGGACCAAGCGAAGATGTCTATGAATTCGTGAAGAATGTCGATGAAGCGAGCTCTTTCATTTGGGTCCAGGGTTGTTCCTATTCTAAGTTCTTGGGGTTCTAAGTCTGTCCCTACGTTGATAGGTTCACTGTTCTCTATAAATGGTGCCCCTTTACCCTCCTCTAGTATTTCTTTCAATTATGTAGGGAGGTAGTTCGACTGAGTCTGAGTCAGGATCATCCTCAGTATCATCATAAACAAAAGTGCAATTAAGATAATACGAAGAGTAAGAAGAATCAGATTTCTTCATAATAATGTTTAAAAATAGCTTAAACAAAGAAGCCATCTGTGCTGTAGTCAGTGGCGGTAAGGGGAAAATTGTTGGGGCATTCCCCAAGCTACTGTTACTAGATGATGCTAAACTAGGAGAAACACAGGGATGGGGAGTGACAACATGAGGAGAGTCTCTAATGACTTTCCTAGACTTAGGCTCAGTTTCTGACTCCGACTCCAACTCAGATTCAAACTCGTTGTCTTCTGGTTTTCCTTTTAACATCTCTCCTTCTCCAGTTGTGAGCTTGAAGAGCCTTCCTTAATTGTTGGTCCATTAAATTGACTTTCTCTGTCCTTTCTACTGATTGGCTGGGTTTGCATATGTGATGAGTGTTGCAGGGTTAAATGGTCATCCTGAACTATCATGGTAATAATCTCGTCTTGGGCTGCCTTAATGAATCAATCTTCTCCGAATAAAAGTCTAACGACTTGTTCGTCGAGACAAGGTGTCGAACGATTTCTGACGGTAGGAACCGTTTCCTGAGGAATGAAATAGAAATCATTGAACACCTCAATTCCAGCTGGCTTGTTGCCTTTGAACATCCAAGGTTCAGGAAATCTGTGAAAAGATTCACGGTCCCCTTCCTTGACGAAGTACCCATTTAGCGTAGGGTGATATGGTCGTATTTGCATTCCTCGATTTTTGCAATCGAGGACTTGAGTGAGCATTTTGAAAGCAACGATTACGGTAGGCTTGTATCCCAATCCTAGTGGTATCTTCTGGGAATGGCCTTCTTTGAAATGCGGGAAGGTGTTTTTCCGGATAGGGTTTAATGGCAATCCTAGGAAGTATCCCTGAGATTTGAGTATATGGTTGACCACTAGATTAGAATAGGGGTTGAAGTATAGAGGTGTCAATTCACTTTCCACATGGTTGATGATTTGAAATCCTCCTTACTCGTGCAATGGGTCCAACACGACCTAATTGCTGGACATTTTTTCGATGACTGCTTTGATAGTTTACGAAGTGATCGTCACTATTCGGCCATCTAGAGGGTTTTTTATCTTTTGATGAAGTGTGGATGTCACAGCTTTGGAAGCGTGAATCCATGGCCTTCCTAAAAGTATGTTAAAAGATGCCTCGATGTCTACTATCTGGAAGTTGACCTTTCTTTCGATTGGTCCAGTGTCTATAGTAAGAGTGATGAGACCTATCACATTGCGTCATGTCCCAGTGTATGCACGAACACCTTGATTAGTTGAAGTCCAGTCTGACTCTTTCATGCCTAGCTTGTAAGCTGTTTTCAGTGGTATGACGTTGACTGTAGAACCATCATCCACTAGTGTCATGGGTACATTCTTTTTGAGACATGTGACCGTAATGTACAAGGCTAGATTATGAGTGACACCAAAAGGTGGCAAATCTTTATCTGAGAAAGTAACTGGGTTACTTAGCTTGATTGAGTCTTGGAGGACCAGGTTGACCACATCGTCTGGATTAGAGTCGTGTGGTACGTTGAGTTTAGCAAATGCTTGTAGCAAAGCTTGGCGATGTGGAAATGAACTAGCAACTTGGAAATGAACTAGAAACTAGTTACCAGACTGAAAGATCAGCCTTTATCCTCTGTAGTTGCTTCATTAAGTGGTCAGTGATTGAATCTTCATTATTTTCTGTTGGAGATGAGACATTCCCATTTATAGCTGAATTATTTGTTTGCACTGGAGTGACATTTTGGTACTAGCGACCAGATCGAGTTAGGTGATCTATGTCAAGATTCTCCAAAGTTTTGACCAAGGGATGTTCTTTGAGGTAAACATCTTCGTCATCGTCGGCCCAAACGCCATTGATAGTGTTGAGTTCTTTGAGGCCTAGGATTTCGGATTCTAGATGGATGATATGTTGAACCAAATTGTCAACTGCCATGATGACTTCTTGCATTGTAGATTCGCAGGATGGGGTGATGGCCATTTGCGTGGCTCTTGGTGTCGATATTTTTGACATTCGCAAATATGACATGACATCTTATAGTTCAACAACCTGTCTACTCACACTTCTTGCCCATGCGATAAAATTTGTGATAGTTGGTGTGATGGTAGAGTAGGCTTCTCCATGGTCGACCATATTGACCTCATCTTTGACTGGAGAGATAAGGTGTGAGCAATCCAAGGTGGATTCCCCATCTAAGATCATTAGAATTCTGAGAGGATTCTTTGTATTGTTAGGCTTAGTTGCGGGAGGGATAGGGAAACGTCCATCTTCAATCATGTCTTGGAGAGCATGCTTTAGCCTATAACAGTTTTCTCTGTCGTGTCCTTTGCCCCTGTGATACTCGCAATAAGCATTATCATCCCATAATCTGGACTTCTTTTCCGGTTCAGGTGTAGGTCCTATTGGTTGGATTCTTCCTTGCTTCATCAACCTTTTTAGCGCATTTGTATATGTATCGCTGATGCCAATGAATTTTCTCGGTGTATAGTTCTTCTTGGATGACTCGACGAGATTGACATCGTCGGTCTTGCTAGTGGAACCGTAGGAACGATTTCCGGTTGATGTTGACCCTTGATAGCCGCGTCATACCGTTTTGGACAAGAGTCCTTTGCGAATATCATCCTCCATTCTTATACCTAATACTGTTAAGTCTTTAAAAGACTTGATGTTTTGGTAACTCAAGTGATTTGCATAGATGGGCCTTTGATTGTCCACGAACTTTTCCACAAGAGTGGCCTCGTCTGGACGCTCAACAAGTAGGGTACTAGTCTTCCTCCACTTATTTAGGAAGTCGGTGAGCCCTTCCTTTTCATTTTGGATAAGAACCTCTAGAGTGCGCATGTTGACTTGAAATTCGGCATTATCCACGTATTGCTTAGTGACTCGATGACCGCATCATCCCAAGTAGAGATCTTCTTGTGGTCTAGAGAGTAAAACCATTGTTTGGGAATGGTGTTGAGAAATGAAGGAAATATCCTTAAGAACATATCTAGCTTGATGCTCTTGATAGACATGTAATCTTTGAAAGCACGCATGTGGTTTAGAGGATTTTCGTGCCCCTTGAATTTTGGGATGTCAGTCATGTTGAAGTTGGTTGGTAGTTGGGCATTTCTACTTCATACTTTCGGCTATTTTCCCTGTAAATGTCATCCTATTTGAGATACAACAGTTGCTCTTCTATGTATTCAAGACGTTTTTCAGCGTCGGTGAGGATTGGGAAGAATCGTTTACGAATGGTGGAGGATCATAATGCAATGGGACATTCAAAATAATATCCTCCGTAGGAGGGAGCCTAGCTTCTATGGCCACTATGCGACTTTCGATTGTTTGGAGATGAGCATATGCAACATCTTGACTAGATTGAAGACAGAGTAGCGCGGCCCAAACTTGATTGTTGCCATTTTCTTCGGGTGGACCATGGACACTTGATGCGCTTTCATTTGTTCCAACCATCTTGGACTGAGAATAAGAACTGACTAAAAATTAAGACACACTCGACTACTTTGCACACTTACTCAAACAAGTCAAGACTCGTGGACTGACTAAAGAAAGGACACGTGTGTGTCACGTGGCTTGAAAAAAAGTTAATTTTGAAATGTTATCCTAAACAATCATTGTTTGTGATTGTAGGAGTGGTGATTTTGATTTTTGAAATGGTTGATTTTTTTTGAAATTTTAACAGAGGTTCGACTTTACTTTGTTAATTTTGAGCTTTTTAGGCCATTTTGAAAGATTTACATTTTTGTATTTTGAAGAAAGATTTTTGAAAATTTCGTCATGGTTTTGATTACAAAAGTTGATAACATTCAATTTACAAACACAAACATAGACATTATAATGGTTGATGTGACTCATATTTACGCACATTTAGTCCCCTAACTAGCCTAGTTCCTATGCTTTTTTAGTGTGTATTAGGGTCGTTTGTTGTCTTTAGCTTCCTATTATGCATGTTCTATGAGGTTTGGTGTCCTTGGTAGGAGAGGAGCACTAACTTTGCCTAAACAGAGTAAAACGGAGCTAAATTGATAAACATATAACGACCAAGCACCAAAGAGGAGACCGATACTAAATGCCTAAGTCAATAAAACAAGTATTTGGGCAATGACTAAGGATCCCCACGATCCATGAAGGATCACCACGGATTGGAAGGGAGCCATTGCAAGAGCAAATTTCTTGGAACGAAACCAAGAGTTTATTGTTTGGCTCTGAAACTATGATAAATGAAACGGCGTCCAAAAATCAAGTGATTTAGGCTTTTGAATCACTCCAGTAGGAGTCCGGATGAGGAAATGACGTCCATTTTATAATCCGAGCTCAAATAGACAAGCCGACCTATGATCCGGGCGTCCCGAACTCAGGCCGGGCGTCTTAGAATCAGACCGGGCGTCTCAGACTCAAGCCAGGCGTCCCAGACTCAAGACGGGCATCCCCAAGCTCAGGACGGGCGTCCCCAAGCCAGGACGAGCGGATTGTTAGGCAGTCAAGAATCGAGGAGGAACCCTGTCCCAGGATCGGGCCGTCCCGATCTCAGGACGAGCATCCCAGACCAGGATCTAGGCGTCCCAAGGCTCAGCTCGCATGGATTCCCTTACAGTCCCGAGCATACTCCAGGCCAGGACGCGTGTGTCCCTGGGGACTAGCTACTAAGGTCGCGCATGTCCCTCGGGATTTGCAAATCGTCAAGCTTCTCCTAGGGTCTTAATCGTCATTTAAGGCCTTTGTAACCCTAATTCATATACTTAATCTTTAGTATAAATACCCCATTGTATTACCTAGCTAATGACCAAGTTCTAGGAGATTAGAACCAATTCTCTCCTAGATAAAAAAAAACCCTCTTAGATTACATTAGGAGTAGATTAGAATAGATTATCCTTTAATCATTCCACAAAATTACACATTAATCTTTCCTTAATTATTGTTCAAGTTTATTATTGGTTAATTGAAGATTATTGGGTTATTATTGGAGAATTGACCACTCTTCATCAATCAATCAAGTTTTCTTCTATTATTCTTTCCTTTCCAATTGTTCATCTTAAGTTTGGTATAATCTCTTTACTCTTTACTCTTTATTGTTTATTTCCTCACTCTTTAATCATGTTTATACTTGTTGTGATGATTGACACCATTGATCACATGTCTTCCATGATAATGAGTGAGTAGTTACTTAACTAGGACTAGTGGGGGATTAGGGGAGTCAATCATGGGATAGATTTATGCTTAATGAGTTCATATGAATGCTTGCTTATTGTTCTTCAACTTATGCATATATCATATTTGATGAAATTCTTGATTGACAACCTAGCATGTTTCTCTTATCTTTTCAACAAGGCTTGTAAGATATAAACCAATTCAAGCCTTGTTAGACCTTGCATATTGTTGAATAGGGAAATCCCAAGTCGACTTGTAGGTGTTGTAAACTCTTAACCGACTCGGCTCCGAGACGTAAGTTTTCCAAGGAATTGGTTTATCATGCATGTAGCTTAATAGGAAGAATTAAGTAGACTTGTAGGTGTTGTAAAGTCACAAATGACTTGGCTCCGGGACCCAAATCTTCTTATGAATTATATGACATGAACTAACTTAATTCCAACAATAATAAATTGTTTGCATCTATATAACTCATTTATGCTATCTTATCATGATTCCCTTATGATCCCATTACATCCTAGTATCTTTATTAATTGTTTGCATCTCTTAATTTATTGCTTGTTTTAATTTATTGCTTCTATTAGTTTAGACTCACCAACTCCAACCTAAATCAGTTGTGACACTAGCATAAATTGAGATAGATAGACTTAGAACCCAAAGCACACCGTCCCTTGGATTGACCTCGACTTAACCACTAACTAGTTGTTTGTTGAGATTATAAATGTGTTTTATTGAGTGAACAACGACTTGATGTGACACCCCGCGATAACGCGGAAAATATAACTAATAAAATGCGGAATTTTAGGGAATTTTTAAAACTTTTAAAATTTAAAGCGCGGGTTCACCAAAAACTTAAAACACAAATAAAGAGTGCGGAAATAAAGATTTAAATTATACAAACGTGATAGTCCAGGTGAGGGAAAATATATCCCTCGAATGACAATATAATAAAAGGTGAGTCTAATCAATCCTAATAAACCGACTACAAGGTCAAAGTGCTCGCTAGCTCACACATGTCTTCACCCCATAAATGCACCAACTAGTACCTGTCATTCATGTAAACATGAACGCCACAGTCAGTGGGGAGTAACTCAAGGTTCTCCCAGCCACAAAATGTCAAAACGAACATAACAAGGAACTAAAACAGGTAAGTCGTATAAGATGCATACAAAAGATAAGAATATCAAGTTTATATGTAAACATGGCAAATAATGGAGATGGAACAAGATAGGCGACCATTAGCTTAATAGAGATTCGACTGATCATGTGAGACAATTAAATAATATGAAAGACAAGAATACGGTCATTTATACAAAAGCACGCATTTCAAGGGATTACAACATAGATATGAGATTAGAATCCGAATCATGTGAAACAGTTAGGTAGGGGATCGACCAATGCAAATTACAAGAACAGAAACCGTAGCCATTATTTGGAAAACCACTTAGCAAACATTGCACGGGACGTGGCTACTAATGTCACATTCATACTTATGGCTTGCATCTCACCATAAGAACGGATGGGAGCATCAATCCCGACGATCATATCGCAACTAGAGGGCTTATAGCTCACCCCTAGTATCCGATAGGACCAAGACAAATAACACAAGGCATAACGCTTACCTTGCAAGACAAATACCAAGATCTATAACCAAGCAAGACCTTTACTACTCATATATAAATATATAATTCCCCTGGTAGGACGACAATGGTACTCCCAAGACTCAGTCCTAGTCTAAATCGCCGACTCTCGGGCGAACGGTCCCCGATTCGACATGCGGCGAGAACAGTCCGCATCCAAGACTCGATCGACGTAACGGAAGTCGAGAACCCACAATCGAACGAGTCAGAAAGAGGCGGAAAATATGAGCTAAACCCACAATCGCGAACGGTCGAAAGAGGCGTAAAGATAAGTCAAGCAATACGGTATAGCATAGAGGCATTATCACCAGAATACGATATGAGCTATCCCACAATCGGCAGAACAGTCCGAAAGGGGCGGGAAAAACATAAATCAACCAACTCCCGGCAGAACGACACGAGAGCGACGTAAACCAATACTTGGCAGAACGGCACAAGTAAGGCGTATCATTATGACATTTTCACAAGAATACGACTCATTACAAGTGGTTACTTAGAATAAATCACTCATACTTGAAATATGATGGAAACATGGTAATGAGTAAGTACAACCATAAATGAAATATACTAAGTCATTTCATACTTGAAACTTGATAAAGATTCGACCATGAACAAATAAGAACTCATATGTGGAGTATATAATACCATTTCAATCTTATGTAACTTGAATAAAACTTATATTTCGTATTTATATGTCACTTGAGCTCAAAATGGAACAAGTGAGCTCAAAATGGAACAAGTAATACAAAACACATGGCAAAAAGTAAACAAATGAATATGAACTCAAACCCAATCCTTGAATAACTAGGGGGAAGAGCTTCCTAATATCAAGAGAACATCTCTCCCACTGCCATTAATCTAACACATTACAAAACTAGAGCCCTACCAAATTGCAACGAATCCACAGATAGTTAAATTATGGGAGTACATCCAAAAAAATCACCCATATTCACAATAATACAATTTCTAGGAACGATAATATCCAAAACAAATACCCACTATCAGCAAGGTTGCTTTGAAGACCTTGTCCTGAACACAATCTCACCAAGTACGACCCTAATATCGTTAGCAATGACAAGGTGTCTAACATACATCAACTTTGTTAGTTCAATACCAATACGAAGGAGTAAATAGTAAATAGACTCACTTTCATCCAATTAACCCTAAAACAACACTAATTACACAATTCAAATCAGGTTATTGTAGGCTAAAAAAAAAGAGAGAGAGAGGGAGAAAGGAAGGAAACTTTAACATTAGCCTCCACTGCACTCTCGAATAGACTATAAAACACCACTGCAATAGCCATTAATGCCTGGAATAATGGAGCAAAGACGCGTTTCAAACCAGTCTACCTCCCATATCACACATGGTTTCTAGACAATTAGTGAAGCCGTCTTAAGATAAAATTTTAAGCACGAAACATGTAATCTCCATTCAAATAAACTACCCAATTCATTTACCCACTTCACCATGAATCTAAAGGTACCATCTTTTCTCAAAATAGATTAGTAAAACTTGTATAAAACTGTCACATACAAACATGGTACAAACACAAGTAAAAATGTAAACTTGTTCACTAAAAGAGTAAACAACCACATAAATTCAACATAATGTCGAGTAACCTATCACCGTTACCTTTTTGCTCTCCTAAACGTCCAAGAAATCGCCCTACGATGATCTTAAACCCAAAAATGGCACGAAAAAGCTCTAAAATCGGATCCTTTGAAAGACGACCGAAATGCTGACAGACGAAAGTTTGGCTCTTTTTTTACATAGAAAGAAGGAGAATGAGGAGGGGAAGCTAATGGTACAAAAATAATAGAGTTTGGTTGAGAAATGGGGATTAATCGTGGTTGAAGGTGCAGTAAAAATGGCGTACGGACTTGTTGTTTTTGTTGTTTTGAAAAAGAAGGAGAAGAGGACGAAAGTGAGGGCAGGGGAAATGCAGGGGGTGTGGGGTTTGCGGTTGGATAAACAACAACATTCATAATAATAATAATAATAATAATAATAATAATACTAATAATAAAAATAATGATTATATATAATAATAATATATAAATATATGTAAAAGTAGAGTGTGGGTGAGTAGGTGTATGTGTTGTTGGTTTTTAGTTGGTCCGGATTAAGGTAGGTACAAAGTGAAATGTGACGGTCTATAGCTAGACGGAAAAATGTCTCGAGTTTATTTTAACTTGAGACGGAACTAATATTATTACTGTCACTATTATTGTCCGACCAAAAATATGTATACATTTATTCTTGTATAAATTATGACTCAAAGATATAATTTAGAAATACGTATTTTTATAAAAATGAGCTTTTATATAATACGTTTATAAAAATCGTGTTTGACATAAAATTAATTAAATAGAATAATTCAAAAATATTTAATAAAGTAATTCAAATGGTTTAATAAATTTTAAACGTCAAAATGAGAAATTCGCGGGTGTTACAATCACCCCATCTTTTAAAAAGTTTCGTCCTCGAAACTTGAAAGTAGAAATGAAAGGCTATATAAAATAAAACTGGAATTTTGGATTTGGTAACCAAAACATTTAAGAGGTTATTTATCGTGAGAATTAAAATTCTTTCAAAAGTTTCAAATAAAATTTTCCGACATAACCAGGTCGAAATGTAAATCATTGTATAAATCAAAAATCAAAATGCTTTCAAAAATATTTATGAAGAGTTTTCCAAGTAGAAGTCTCATTCATGGAACGAAATTGCTCTTGTCGTGCACACAAGAACGCTAACTTTCCAAGTCAAAGACAAATTTAAAACAAAAATTCTCTCGCCGACAAGCGTAGAACAAGTTATCAAACGTCTCCAATAACGAGTCCTAACATCCGATCAGCGTTAAAATCAGAAGAAAAAGGTAATTCACTCAAATTTTCTTTCGCAAAAGCCGAAATAGAGATAAATGTTTCATTTTTAACTAAAAAGGGAATCAAATTCCTGAAAATATAACATTATACTTCGACAAAGAAATCATAAATAGATCAAAGTTAACAGAAATTGGATAAACTTTAAAGAAATCTCGGGTTTAGCAATTAAAATCATGATAAAGTAGTCTATATTCCAAGTACAAATAAGAAACTAAACCAAATTTTCATTTTCAAACCTTTAAAATGGGTAAGGTTTTGCAAAAGTATCATAAACTTTTAACAACGAATCAAAACTGGTAGCTTGAAAGTTTAGAAGTTGTACCAAAAAGGAAGGTAACTTATATAGCATAGAAACAAAGTACGTTAAGAGAGTCCAAACTTAACTCATCAAGAGAGCTATGATAAATTTCATAGGGTAAGAATTGAAGTCAAGTCACTAAGAAAGTCAAAGGTAGGGTTTTATAGATCATTAGCATCAAATTCAAGGGAGGAGCAAGATGAAGCGAGGAAAGAGAGGTATGAACGGTAACGCTTATGGTCAAAGAAGAAGGGAATTATACAAGAAGGGAGCGCAAGGTACTCAAACCACAACATCATCCTAAACGATTCTGAAAACTTTCTAGTAACAGAACTTATAATCACAACACTCCCAAGAATCCTCAGAACACTTATGTTACTTCACCCTAAGTTATTCCATGAAACAAGGTGCTCCACAATAAGTGTGATCTCATCACTCTAGATCCTCAAACATCCACAAACAACTTCCACAAGATCAAGGTCAAGGTTTCCGACAAAGCTATACTCGTATCCAACTGGTGTCAACCATGGGTTTCTCAAAATGGTAAAACCCTCAATCAAAAATCCCAATACCAAGCTCTAAATTCCCAGAAAAGGTTCCTCAAATGTTCCACACGGTTCTCATTTCAAAACAAGGTAATAACATGTCAATTCGAAGTCTTCTCTTATGAAAGTCCACTCTACTACCCTCATCTACAACATCATCCCATCATCTCAAGGGCTCAATACAACCTCAAAGTTTCTAAAATTATAGGGTTACAAATACTTCTCAATACTAAGTCTCTCTCAACTCAAGAACACTCAAGAGTCAGCTAAAATCAAATCACATCACCCATCGATTATGTTCGTCAACATCCCAAGGAATATTCTTTCAAATCTGGTATCCTAGAGCTTTACTTACCATCGAGTTCCCAAGAAACAAGGTCTTAGTTGTAACAACACTTTATCACCTCAAATAGTAATCAATATCACTCACTTAAACCAACTAATAATCCCACCATTAGCTTTTCTCACATGGTTATATACATTATCAAACTCTCATGTCCAAAGTGATTATGGAAGCCAATCAAAAACTCGACCCACTTAGTCAATTCTATATCCTCAAATCCACCATTCAATTTCATCCATCTTAGGTCAATTACTAAGCACTAGTATCCCAAACATAAACAACAAAGCCAAGTTCTATAACCTTAGTAACCAATGCAACTCACAATTGACACACAAAATCCACCAATCAAATATACTCACTCTATCAAGGATCTAGGTATAAGAACCATCAAGTATGTCTCATCACACTACCTAAGTCTTTCCAACATCAAATCCTCTCAAAATCAGGGGTCAAACACAAACAATCTCCTCAAAAGTCAAAATTTCCAACCAAGGTCAACATTCCTCAAAAGAAAGAGTACTATAAAAAGGCGTTAAGGAAGGATAAGCAAGGAACAAAGGACAAGGTAGGAAATATAAGAGTGACTTACAAGGAAAAAGAAAAGAGGATTTAGAAGAAGGAATAAGCATTAAGAAGTGAAGAACATGGCAAGGTACACAAAGAATGAGAAACATCTTCGTGGAAGTAGAAGCATTCTTCAAGGTTGAACAAATCTTCAATCCTCGGCAATAGGCACCAAATCTTGATCACCACATGGTAAGTTTACCGTTATTGATCCAAGGGCACAAAAATTATTAAATGACAATCAACAAACATGTTAAAACCTAACAAAGAGCAAACACACTATAGACTACCACCTTAGGTCCTTAAGTCTACCCATCTCTCATTCATTATTTAAGGTCAAGTTCAAATTAAATTTGGGGTACACGTGTGTGCGTCGGGAGCAACATAGGCTCTGATACCAACTGTGACACCCCGCGATAACGCGGAAAATATAACTAATAAAATGCGGAATTTTAGGGAATTTTTAAAACTTTTAAAATTTAAAGCGCGGGTTCACCAAAAACTTAAAACACAAATAAAGAGTGCGGAAATAAAGATTTAAATTATACAAACGTGATAGTCCAGGTGAGGGAAAATATATCCCTCGAATGACAATATAATAAAAGGTGAGTCTAATCAATCCTAATAAACCGACTACAAGGTCAAAGTGCTCGCTAGCTCACACATGTCTTCACCCCATAAATGCACCAACTAGTACCTGTCATTCATGTAAACATGAACGCCACAGTCAGTGGGGAGTAACTCAAGGTTCTCCCAGCCACAAAATGTCAAAACGAACATAACAAGGAACTAAAACAGGTAAGTCGTATAAGATGCATACAAAAGATAAGAATATCAAGTTTATATGTAAACATGGCAAATAATGGAGATGGAACAAGATAGGCGACCATTAGCATAATAGAGATTCGACTGATCATGTGAGACAATTAAATAATATGAAAGACAAGAATACGGTCATTTATACAAAAACACGCATTTCAAGGGATTACAACATAAATATGAGATTAGAATCCGAATCATGTGAAACAGTTAGGTAGGGGATCGACCAATGCAAATTACAAGAACAGAAACCGTAGCCATTATTTGGAAAACCACTTAGCAAACATTGCACGGGACGTGGCTACTAATGTCACATTCATACTTATGGCTTGCATCTCACCATAAGAACGGATGGGAGCATCAATCCCGACGATCATATCGCAACTAGAGGGCTTATAGCTCACCCCTAGTATCCGATAGGACCAAGACAAATAACACAAGGCATAACGCTTACCTTGCAAGACAAATACCAAGATCTATAACCAAGCAAGACCTTTACTACTCATATATAAATATATAATTCCCCTGGTAGGACGACAATGGTACTCCCAAGACTCAGTCCTAGTCTAAATCTGGCCAGACTCTCGGGGCAGAACGGTCCCCGATTCGACATGCGGCAGAACAGTCCGCATCAAGACTCGATCGACGAACGGAAGTCGAGAACCCACAATCGGCGAAACGATCCAGAAAGAGGCGGAAAATATGAGCTAAACCCACAATCGGCAGAACAGTCCGAAAGAGGCGTAAAGATAAGTCAAGCAATACGGTATAGCATAGAGGCATTATCACCAGAATACGATATGAGCTATCCCACAATCGGCAGAACAGTCCGAAAGGGGCGGGAAAAACATAAATCAACCAACTCCCGGCAGAACGACACGAGAGCGACGTAAACCAATACTTGGCAGAACGGCACAAGTAAGGCGTATCATTATGACATTTTCACAAGAATACGACTCATTACAAGTGGTTACTTAGAATAAATCACTCATACTTGAAATATGATGGAAACATGGTAATGAGTAAGTACAACCATAAATGAAATATACTAAGTCATTTCATACTTGAAACTTGATAAAGATTCGACCATGAACAAATAAGAACTCATATGTGGAGTATATAATACCATTTCAATCTTATGTAACTTGAATAAAACTTATATTTCGTATTTATATGTCACTTGAGCTCAAAATGGAACAAGTGAGCTCAAAATGGAACAAGTAATACAAAACACATGGCAAAAAGTAAACAAATGAATATGAACTCAAACCCAATCCTTGAATAACTAGGGGGAAGAGCTTCCTAATATCAAGAGAACATCTCTCCCACTGCCATTAATCTAACACATTACAAAACTAGAGCCCTACCAAATTGCAACGAATCCACAGATAGTTAAATTATGGGAGTACATCCAAAAAAATCACCCATATTCACAATAATACAATTTCTAGGAACGATAATATCCAAAACAAATACCCACTATCAGCAAGGTTGCTTTGAAGACCTTGTCCTGAACACAATCTCACCAAGTACGACCCTAATATCGTTAGCAATGACAAGGTGTCTAACATACATCAACTTTGTTAGTTCAATACCAATACGAAGGAGTAAATAGTAAATAGACTCACTTTCATCCAATTAACCCTAAAACAACACTAATTACACAATTCAAATCAGGTTATTGTAGGCTAAAAAAAAAGAGAGAGAGAGGGAGAAAGGAAGGAAACTTTAACATTAGCCTCCACTGCACTCTCGAATAGACTATAAAACACCACTGCAATAGCCATTAATGCCTGGAATAATGGAGCAAAGACGCGTTTCAAACCAGTCTACCTCCCATATCACACATGGTTTCTAGACAATTAGTGAAGCCGTCTTAAGATAAAATTTTAAGCACGAAACATGTAATCTCCATTCAAATAAACTACCCAATTCATTTACCCACTTCACCATGAATCTAAAGGTACCATCTTTTCTCAAAATAGATTAGTAAAACTTGTATAAAACTGTCACATACAAACATGGTACAAACACAAGTAAAAATGTAAACTTGTTCACTAAAAGAGTAAACAACCACATAAATTCAACATAATGTCGAGTAACCTATCACCGTTACCTTTTTGCTCTCCTAAACGTCCAAGAAATCGCCCTACGATGATCTTAAACCCAAAAATGGCACAGAAAAGCTCTAAAATCGGATCCTTTGAAAGACGACCGAAATGCAACAGACGAAAGTTTGGCTCTTTTTTTACATAGAAAGAAGGAGAATGAGGAGGGGAAGCTAATGGTACAAAAATAATAGAGTTTGGTTGAGAAATGGGGGATTAATCTGTGGTTGAAGGTCTGTAAAAATGGCGTACGGACTTGCTGTTTTTGTTGTTTTGAAAAAGAAGGAGAAGAGGACGAAAGTGAGGGCAGGGGAAATGCAGGGGGTGTGGGGTTTGCGGTTGGATAAACAACAACATTCATAATAATAATAATAATAATAATAATAATAATACTAATAATAAAAATAATGATTATATATAATAATAATATATAAATATATGTAAAAGTAGAGTGTGGGTGAGTAGGTGTATGTGTTGTTGGTTTTTAGTTGGTCCGGATTAAGGTAGGTACAAAGTGAAATGTGACGGTCTATAGCTAGACGGAAAAATGTCTCGAGTTTATTTTAACTTGAGACGGAACTAATATTATTACTGTCACTATTATTGTCCGACCAAAAATATGTATACATTTATTCTTGTATAAATTATGACTCAAAGATATAATTTAGAAATACGTATTTTTATAAAAATGAGCTTTTATATAATACGTTTATAAAAATCGTGTTTGACATAAAATTAATTAAATAGAATAATTCAAAAATATTTAATAAAGTAATTCAAATGGTTTAATAAATTTTAAACGTCAAAATGAGAAATTCGCGGGTGTTACACTTGATCTACATCAAAATGGGGCCGTTGCCGGGGATGGTGTTTTGTGATTAAGTTCTTACTTGTTTGTCTATTTTTTATTGTGCTTTAACCCTGAGGAACTTGTTCCTCAAGGTCGTTTTTACCGTTTTATTGTAGTTTCTATGTTTGTAGTTGTTTCCTTATCTTAGCTATGATGGCTCAAGACTTGACATATGGAGTTTGTGGTGGATCTTTTGAGTATGACTATGGGTATGGAGAGTTTGAGGAGCAATTCAACACAAACCTACCTTACAAATCATACAATGAAAATTCTAACTACTACCCCAACTTTCCCCACCAAAATCACCACATCCAATATCCATAACAACCACCCTCCTAATACCCACTTTACAACCAATTCCAAATACCACAATACAACCACTCTCACACCCACCCACAACAAGAAGATGACCCAAACTTTTGACATTCAAAATGTGGTTCTTCAAATGATGGGAGACCGACAAAATTTCTTCACATAAATGCTAGAAGAGAGCCAAAATATAAACAATGTTCTTCAATGCATTGTTACCCGAGGTGAGGAGTTGGCAATTCGAATTGCCCAAATGAAGGCCACCTAACCAACTGCTACTCACCAACTCTTGAGCATTGACCATGAATGCGAATTTGAGGTAATGGCCTTTGATGTGGAAGATGAGAAGTGGGAAGAGCCTATCTCCTTGAGCTATTGTGAGTATGAAAGTGTGGTATTTGATGAAAAATATATGAGGTTGAGTAAGCCAAGTACTCTTAGCCTTTGTGAGTATGAGGGTGTGTCATTTGATGTGGACATTGAGGTGTTGGAGAAAGAGTTAATAAACATGAGTGAAGCCCCCATTTATGATTCGTATGAAGATAGCGATGATGACAAGCCTATGGAAGAGGATTATGCATAATATGTGTCTTGCAAGGACTTATGAAATGAAGAAGAGGAATGGAGTTGTGAGATTGCCTCACTTAAGGAGCCCATCCTTGAGAAATTTGAGGTATGCTTCCATGGAGAAGATGAATGACCCTTTCCTAGTGACTATGAAGACCTTTTCGCACCCACCATGGAACCTATGATTGTT
The DNA here is from genome assembly GCF_048544455.1 of Silene latifolia. Classification (NCBI taxonomy): domain Eukaryota; kingdom Viridiplantae; phylum Streptophyta; class Magnoliopsida; order Caryophyllales; family Caryophyllaceae; genus Silene; species Silene latifolia. The sequence goes on along the minus strand of NC_133538.1, from coordinate 381,799,290 downwards.
GGAGATGATATGGTAAACCTTCTTCAAGAGGTCAAATTGTCATATAAAAGGTACTTGGTGGAGAAGCTCAAGAACAAAGCTATGAATGAGCTTACTTGTTGAGACTTGGCACCCACAATCTCAATTCCTAAGCTACCACGTCATCAATGCTATGAAAATTCTCCTTCTATTCTTGAAGGATTGATAAATCCAAATGCTATCATCATCACCATATTTGAGGGAGACGGGAGAGAAGGGAATCCTCCCGATGAAAATAATTCTAAGCTTGCTAGTTTGGAGAGACAATAAGGCTATGGTGAAAAGGCCAAAGTGAAGGGGAGAAATTTTCGTAAGAAGCCCCTTGTGGAGGATTGGCTCTATTCTATTTTGAAGTGGCCAAGGTCCTACTTGTGCTTATTTGAGGCATATTCACAAGCCTTTGATCGCCTACTAAGAGCATTAAGCTCCATAGACAATAAAATTTGTCATTTGACTTAGTATTGGTGGAGTCCTATCTCAAACTGCCATTTGTAATATACTTATATTTAGTCTTGCATGCATTCATCACATGAGACATGAAAAGAAGGGGTCCCATATTTTGATTGAGCATTTTTGAAGGAAATTGATGAAAATAAGAAGATAGGAAATGCAAAGAAATGAATAAAATGAAGGATTCGAGCTTTGGGCCAATTCTTGCATCAATCCGTGGGGCCCGACATCAACACGCGCGAGTTGAAACCTAAGGAAAGAAAAAAAAATTCTTCCTGTAAGAGAATCAGGGCGATTTTCTGAGAAAACGGGTATCCCAGAGCATGAACTCGAGTGGGTCGAAATCAACTCGAGCGGGTTGAGGCTGAACTCGAGTGGGTTATATTTGACTCGAGAGGGTTGACCCTGAAATTCAACTTTTTCTCTCATTTGGCTCGTGGCATGGCTATATATGCATCCTATCTACCATCTTCATCTCCTACAATGATTGTAAGAACCCTTTATTTCCTTATCTCTCATGTATAATTGCATTTATGTAGTTACCTCATGATCAAACCCCTTTCTTCCTACATTTGAAATAGTGTTTAAAATCGGTTTGGGGAGGTTAAACCATGAAGTAACATATATTATAGTAATCATATAATTTAGGCTTGTACTTGTATTATATTCCATATTGCATTTGCATTAGTTAGCTCATATAGTATAAATTGCATTGTAATATATCTCACATGTCCCATGTAGTTAGTAGCATGTAGTTAAACTCACATTCATGCATAGTCACTAATGACCAAACCTCATTGTTCCTACACTAGAAATAGTGCTTAAGTCAGTTTGGGGAGGTTTGATCATAGGTGACCATAGTTTAATAGAGAACATGCATCATCTAGTGTAGTTTAGATTGCATTCATTTGTTATATATGTCATATATAATTGCATTTAGTTAGAGCATGCATTCGTTTATATCATATCATTGCATTTGTACTTCAATTTTCAAAAAAAAAAAAAACAAACTTTTAAAATCCAAAAACATGTATTTCTTTTTCATTCCTACTCCTACATGTACTTTGAGGACAATGTCCAAAATAAAGTGGGGGATGACTATTTATATTCCAAAAATACCAAAAAATACATAAAAATTGAAAAATTTCGAAAAAACTCAAAAATATGTTTTTAATTTCATAAAAACAAAATCCATAAAAATTTGAATATTTCAATAACCAAAAATATGTTATTTTCTTTGTAGTGTAGAATTGTATATATTTGTTTGTTTGTTTGGTTGTTTGTTTGTTTGTCACTCTTATCCCATTGGGTCGACTACGCCTCATTCGAGGCATGAAGGAAATAGAAGATCGCATGGTATGATTTTTCCAAATCTCCTTCCTCCTTTTTATATGTTAATGACAATGTGGCTGTATTTTGATTGATGCGGTATGAACCAATGTGTTGCTAAGAGTTTGCATCTAGATTATTTGGTATTCTAGTTGATAGAAGCATATGCATTAGAGTGGTATATATGTTAGTTGCATCACGGCATGTAGTTGCATGGTTAGAAAATTTGTGAAAATGCCTATTTGGGAAGCTTGACAAGTGTATATAAGGCCCTTGTAGATAATTTTTCTCCTTGAGACTTTGTTTGCTAGAATACCCTCAAGAAACCTTAGGACGTGTCATACTAGTATCTTTTGACCCTTGGACTAAGACCTAGTCAAGAGTACCTTGTGGTGTGATAACTCCTTGGCTACCGTTTATTCCAAGGTGACCTTTGAAACCATGCAACCATTCTTTCACTTCTATCATCATATTTTGTCAACAAAAAGGGAATGGGTACAAAATAATCAACTTGAGTTCAAGTACCAAATCGAAATCAAAAAGTTTGCACGAAAATGCATTAATGAAAAGAGGAGTAAAAATAGGCTCCTAAGCTTCATTAAAAGTGTCCTTGCTACATAATGGGGTACTTTGAAAATGTTCAAAAACGTAAAGATTGAAAAATTTGCCAAGTATCAAAATGCCAAACATAAAAAATGGCAAAGAAATGTTCTCAAAAAGTCAAATGCCACAAGGAATTGGGGGGGGGGGGGGGAAACAAATCAAAAGCAAACTACCATTGTGAAACTCAAAGTATATTGATCCTTTTTATCCATTGATCTCATTTTTGTTACATGGTGGAGAGGGGACGACCCTTCTTCTTGTCTAGGCAAGAGGGGGAATTCCGCGATCCTACAGTATCTCTAACACCATGGGGAGCCTACTCTTAACAAATGTATTTAGCGATTGAGGATAAAAGTACCCTAGTTTGACACAACTTGGAGGTGATTTGTTGGTATCCTTTTAGACTTAGTAGCTTGGAGAAATAATATCTATAATGGAATGTGTACCCTTAAATTGCTTCCCTCTTAGATGATTTCCGCCACTTTGATGAGGAAAGTGGCACTTTGATGAGGAAAGTGGCTATTCTTTTGTAGATGCATCCATTACTTGTTTTGTGTGTTTAATGCTTGGATGTATCACCATTTTGGCAAGCCCCACCTTGTCTTGCAAGCAGGCATCTTACCTTATGGATGTCTTGTTGTGAGTTGAAGGGGTGGAGTGAGACCCGCTAATTGTTTCACATCGACTATATTATTAGATTAGTATAAATAAAGATCATAGTTTTAGTCAGCTCTTTACTCAGGACGAGCAAAGGTTCGGTTTGGGGATATTTGATGTGTCTCATATTTACGCACATTTAGTCTCGTAACTAGCATAGTTCCTATACTTTTTCAGTGTGTATTAGGGTCGTTTCTTGTCTTTAGCTTCCTATTATACATATTCTATGAGGTTTGGTGTCCTTGGTAGGAGAGGAGGGCTAACTTTGCCTAAATGGAGTAAAACGGAGCTAAATTGATAAACCTATAACGACCAAGCACTAAAGAGGAGACCAATACTAAATGTCTAAGTCAATAAAACAAGTATTTGGGCAATGACTAAGGATCCCCACGACCCATGAAGGATCCCCACGAATTGGAAGGGAGCCATTACAAGAGGAAATTGCTTGGAACCAAACCAAGAGATGATTTTTTGGCTATGAAACTATGATAGATGAAACGGCGTCGAAAAATCAAGTGTTCTACGCTTTTAAATTACTCCAATAGGAGTCCAGATGAGGAAATGTGTAGATACCTCGTTTCTACACCTTCCACCAACCACCCAGTGATGATTGGGCCGCATGTTTGGTACGCGGAATGATTTATGATAGTTCATAAGTTTATTGTCAAGTGATAGATCAAACACTTGTGTACACCTCTTGGTCATCTACGCGCCCATACGGTCGTTTTGACAGTAATTAGAGTTCATTTGGAATTCGAGTCAAAAACCGCTTCATTTTCTAATAAACCGTTTAAAATGCCGAGTCGGAATGCACTAGAATATTCTGGATATTTATTCCATAAATTAAATTTATATCTTTTGGTAAAATATATCCCGTATATCATATTTTAAGGAATAAGGAAGTAGAGATCTACCGCAATTCCATAATAGAAACGCGGAAATCTTTCTTCCGCAGGAGGAAACCTCTGGGGAAATGACACAGCAGGTGCCGCGCCACTTAGATGGATCGCAGCAGCTACGGCGCCTCTTCTCCAGCTTGTTTTCGCTGTTTACAGAATTTTTCCGTGATTTGTTTCTAAAGTTTGGTTCATTCCTTAACTCTTCACATATTTTAGTATAAATAGAGACCTTCGGCCTCACATATTTTTTACGCGAGTGTCCGCCATTCTCTTCTCCCTTTGCATCCTAGACCTTGCTCTAAGCTTTTGACGCCTACGTGCTTGATCAATCGACCACGTAAGCTCAGATCATTCTGAGTTCCAGTCACGTTGCCTGACCGACCAATTTTACCACTACACATCAATCAATCAATTAATCTAAAATCCTCCTACGAGGGCACTTTCTACATACATTCGAGTCGATCAATCACTAAATGTTAACTTAGTTAATCTCGTTTCGTCAAACATGTAAGTCTGAGGGTGTAATTCCCATCTCTTTTTTATTGTATTTTATTTTTTTTGTATCAATTAATGTAAAGTTCACTTCAAAAACACATTCAAAATCGATTTTAAAAACCTTTATTACAAATTATTTTTACGAAACAGCAGTTACCAGACGTCGAGAAGAAACGCATCAGCAGCTGCACCTCTTCGAAGGGTAGCAACACCTACTGCACCTCTTCTAGAGGCTGCCGCTGCTTCTGCTCTTCTTCTTCTTCCTCGAGTTTCTGTAGTTTTGTTCTTTTCTTTTATTTTCTTATTTTCTTCCTCACTTCTATATATTAAACCGTATTTTAATTATTCCTTTCAAATTATCGGATTTGTTTCGACTTAAATCCCTTATAATCAATATTGGCGGGTTTTAGTCATTAAATCAACCCTGGGTTTTAGAAGCTCGAGTTGCTCATATCAAGTTTCTGGAATTCGTCCATTGTACATATTTCCTTTATTTATTTCCAGTTTATCAAGTTTTTTTAAAGTTCATTTCCGCCTTCGTAAATAAACCTAATTCATTTTAATTCATTCTGATTAGTTTTAATCCATTCTGATTAGTTTTAATCCATGTTTATCGCTTTCATGATGATGTCAGTATGTAATTAATATGTTAATTCACTTTCACTTGAGTCAAATATCGATAATCAATCGTAAAACATGCCAAAGAACATTAACTACCCGCGGTTCTGACTTCACAGCTAGAGCTCAACTCAAGAACAGATGCAGGAATAGCTGCGCCTCTTCTAAGGGACACATCAGATGCTGCGCTTGTTCTGAAGTGACTTCTGTCCCAGAACTTTCCGTTCTCGCTTTGACGTAGCTTTAATTAGGTATTAATTAACTAATAATCATAATGTCACCTTGAGTTTATCCTTTTTGTCACTTTGATTTCAAAATTTTATTTTATTTTCTTCAAATTTACGTCTTAAGTGTGTTTTTGACGTAAATCAGTTAAACCATTGTAATTCATTCTAATTTTAATTATTGCTATTTTATTTATCGCTATTTATTTATTGTATGATTTATTTGCTTGTATTCACATGTAATTAATTCTAAATCCCAATTCGACATAATTCAGTGCTAATTATTTGTTCACCGACATAGTTTAATTCATATGCTAGGACTAAAACATTGGATGTTGCATTCCATGCATATAGTCGACGACATATCAAATATGAACGATTTCCCTAATCATTAGTAGAGGCCGCTATCGAGGCGGGCGGGATTAGGTGTTCGATTAAAGAGCTTCCTAATACGTACCCTCACCCCTTACTCTAGATCTCTGTGAGCATCCGTGTTCATTGGCATCCACGAGAGTCATTCTAGACATAGAATGTTAAGGGTAACGAGTTCTTAGTGTTCATGTCACTACTTTGTGTCTTGACTGTTGGAGTAAGTGTCCCCGACAATAATGCGATAACAATTGTCGATCATATTGATCACATATTTAAATCTCATAATAAGAATACGAAAGGGATGATACATTACATATATAGTCAACTGGTCCACACATATCGGTAATGATTGGCTGGCTAGAGTTTGACATTACTGTCGTGCGACGATGGTGATCAGTTTATCCCTTGAGGTCACACCTAAAGGACGATTCCCTTAATTGAAAAAGGTTAATTAATTGTATGTTGATACAGATTAATTAATTCCTTAAAATTGAACAAATTATTATCATAAGAGAGAAAATGACATCTTATTATAATGTGATTAAATAAGATTTTATTTAGTAATTTAAAAAGTTATATTACTAATATTAATCGATGTTTGCGAAACACGCGAGATGAGAATGATAAGTTAGTTATAATTACAAGATGTTGTGAATTATACTAACTAGTATTTAAATGACCATTTTATGTGGAAGTAATTTTGAATTACTAGTCAATTTGTTAAATGTGATTTATTTAATTTGTAAATGATATTTAATTTGTTAAATATGCATTTTAAATTAAAACATGACATAAGACATGTCACATGTCACATGACATACAATTGTACAATTGACAAAAATAAAATGAACTCCATATTACACATGATAACCGAAAATTGGTGGGCATTTTTAGTAGTTTTGTCTTATTCATTTGTCTTATTAATTTGTCTATGACATTTGATAGTGACTTGATTATGACACAGGCTTACACTAATTAGTCTTGTGAAGACAAAAAGGAAAAAGAAAAAAAAGGTCCTAAAACTCCCCCACCCACCGGTTTTTAGGTGTAACAATTGAGAGATTTTTCTCTCAATTTTTATTCTCTCATGTTTTATGAAAAACACAACACTCTCTCTCTTCTTCTTCATAAAAATTATTTTTATGAATCAAATTTGTACAAATCAATCACTAATAATACTAGTAGTAGTATATGAGTATTATTACTCGATTTTAAGGTATACCACATTACAAATATCTAGTACATATTATTTTGTGGGATTTTGGGATAGTCTTGGGTGCTACTTATTGGAGGGCTTCTATTTGAAGTCATGGATGATAATCCTTATGTATTTTCTAGCTCAAGAACAAATGAAGGAAGGAGACCTTCATTTGTGCCCATTTGGCCGAATTTTTGATAGTGAGAAAACGATTTTCTCATCTCTTGTTATTTAGTTTGCATGCATAAGATCAACAATTTATTTTATGACTAAATAAATTAATTCATATATGAATATGTAAATTAATGAGATTAATATTTCTAACATTGACATGGCACGAGGTATTCGAACGGTTCCAATTTCCCATAAAAATTGGTGGACACTCCACAAATGCAACGCTTGTCCCAAGCGCCTCCGTGGCTCATGTCCATAGTTTGGCGACTCCGCTGGGGAATATACACTTACATGTTACCCAGGGTGAAACTTGAACAAGATTAGGGAATAGTTTATATGAGACAGTTATCGGTTTTCATTACTCGACCTTCTTAGGTCATTTTATCCGGCCTTCCTAGGCCCAACCCAACCCATTTGACCAATCGTCCTGTCTGGACGGTCCAAATTCTTATCTGGGCCTAAGGATAGATAGCGATTGACGTCAATCATACCGTGGTAGATACTCTTGTTTGTATCAAGGGCTTTCACTACTCGAGGAAATGGACTAGGAACTGACCTTACTCATGTTTGGCACGGACCTCTCAGAGACCAGGGTCTGATTACTTGGTATGGCAACCCATCATTTAAGCCAAAACCCTTTAAATGCACGCAGCATACCGTTATAATGCCTGTATGAATATTTTTATCATATACGTGATCACCATTTTATAAACAAAAACACGACGAAATAAAATCCTTTTCTAAAATGTAAATATTTTAAAAGTGCCCTAAAATAGCATAAAATGAGTCGAAACTCTGTCCAAATGTCCAGTCAAAACTCGGGCCTCAAAACCCATTTCAAAAAAAAAAAAAACTCACCTCGAGTCAGTACTCCTACAACTACAACTACAGTTGCCTAGGACAAATATTTCAAATTCTGTCATTTTCAAGCCTCACTTGACACAGTGGCACACGCCCACTTCACGAGTCGAGTCTCTTTTGAGTAAGTGTGCTAAAATGGTCGATCATGTTTTGATTCATCGTTGATCTCCTATCCTTAGTTTTGAAGATGTTTGGAACTAGTCACACAAGTGTTAATGGACAACCCCAAAATGGTAATCATCTAATCTTAGCTACGCTCGTTCGTCTCCAAACAAGCCAAGAACCAAGTTTATGCTCACCTCAATGCTATTGAAGGCCGAATTGTTGTTGTAGAAACTAGACTTCCTCCTGCAGAAAATGATGCTCCTGACATGAGCGTGCATGATAACCTTCCACCCTCTGTGGGACAACCAGAAGTTAACCCCCGACTAGGTCCTACTGAAGCTGGAAAATGACTCCAATACTTGGAGGAACAACTAATGTACCTTAAGGGAGATGATATCTACAGGGAGAATAATCACAAGTATGAGGCGGTAAATGCTCAACTGCCTACCAACTTCAACATGACTAACATCCCAAAGTTCAAGGGACATGAAAACTCTTTGAATCACATTCGTGCCTTCAAAGACTATATGTCTATCAAAGCCATCAAAACCGAGATGTTTCTAAGGATCTTTCCTTCATCTCTCGACACTATTCCTAACAATGGTTCTACTCTTTGGAGCACAAGAAAATTGCAACTTGGGATGATGCTGCAATTGAGTTCACTAAGCAATACGCGGATAATGCTGAGATCCAAGTCAATATGCACACTCTAGAGGTTCTTACCCAAAATGAGAAAGAAGGCTTCACCGACTTTCTAAGTAGGTGGAGGAAGACTAGCACACAACTTGTTGAACGCCCAGATGAAGCCACTCTTGTGGAAAAGTTCGTGGATAATTTGAGGCCTATTTACACAAATCATTTAAGGTACCAAAACATAAAGTCTTTCAAAGACTTGATTATGCTAGGAACAAGAATTGAAGACGACATCAGAAAGGGGCTCTTGTCCAAAACGGAAGGTCGTGGATACCAGGGTTCAACGAGTCGTTCTTATGGCTCCACTAACAAGACCGATGAGGTTAACCTTGTCGAATCATCTACGAAGAATAACCCACCATAGAAATTCACGAACATTGGTGATTCATATTCCAACGCTCTGAAAAGGCTCATGAAACAAGATAAGCTCTAACCTATAGGACCTACGCCTGACCCGAAGAAGAAATCTAAATCATGGGATGAGAATACGTACTGTGAATATCATAGAGACAAAGGACACGATACAAAGAGATGCTTCAAATTGAAACATGTCATCCAGGATATGATTGAAGATGGTCGTTTACCCATACCTCTCGGAGGTAAGCCTAACAATACTCAGAATCCTCTTGGAGTTTTGATGATCACAGATGAAGAATCCACCTTGAATTGTTCACACCTTATTTCTCTAGTCGAGGATGAGATTCATACACTAGAAAATGAAGGGAGTTATTCCACCATTTCTCCTACCATTGCCGACTTTATCGTATGGGCAAAGAGTGTAAGTAGGCAAGTTTCAGAGCTGGAAGCTGTAGTGGCGTCCTTACACAATCTAAGCACCACACCTAGGGAAATGTGCCACTAAGCCTATATCAGGAGTCTACAATGCAAGAGGTAATCACAGTAGTTGACAATCTAGTCGAGCAAATAATCAGTCTGGAAGCTGAAATCATCAGGTTGAGAGAGCTCAGCATCATCAACGGAATATGGGCCGATGATGATAAAGATGAATACCTCACAGAACACTATCTAGTCAAGGTTAGTGAAGATATAGTCAAAGCTAGCGAAGATCAAGATAATAGACCACCTTACTCGTTCAGGGCATCCATATCAAAATGTTTATCAGAACGGTCCTACGGCTAATGGTCCAGTTACTAACACCAATGTCATCACCCTAAATGATGGCGAACATACATCTACTGACCACTTGCTAAAACAATTGTAGAAGACGAAGGCTGATCTTTCAGTCTGGCAACTAGTTACGAGCTCATTTCCCCCATCGTCAAGCTTTACTACAAGCATTGGCTAAATTGAACGTGGCACACAACTCTACACCTGATGACGTAGTCAACTTGGTCTTACATGACTCAGTTAAGCTAAATAACCTAGTTACTTTTTCGGATGAGGATTTGCCTCCTTTCGGCGCCAGTCATAACCTCGATCTGTATATTACAGTCACATGCTTAAAGAAGAACGTACCAATGACTTTGGTGGATGATGGCTCTGCAGTCAACGTCATACCACTAAAGACAACATACAAGTTGGGCATGAAAGACTCAGATTGGACTCCTAGCAACCAAGGTGTTCCAGCATACGATGGGACACGACGTAAAGTAGTAGGGCTAATCAATCTCACTATAGCAACAGGACCAATCGAGCGAAAGGTTAATTTTCAGATAGTGGACATCGAGGCATCCTTCAATATACTTCTGGGAAGACCTTGGATTCATGCTTCCAAAACGATAACATCCACCTTGCACTAGAAAATCAAGATTCCTCTAGATGGCAAAGTAGTGACGATTAATTTGTCACCTATCAAGGCTGTGATAGAGAACATGTCAAGCAATCAAATAGTCACAGACCCAGTATACTAGCTTGGGGCATTTCAGAGCATAAATTTTGTAGAGAGCGAACTAGCACTTCTATACTTCGACCCATACTCTAATCTAGTGGTCCACCACATACTCAAGTCCCAGGGATACTTCCCAGGAATGCCATTAAACCCGGCCAAGAAGAATACCTTTGCACCTTATAAGGAAGGAAACTCTCAAAGGATACCATTAGGATTGGGCTACAATCCCACGAAAGCAGAAGCCTTAGAAATGCTTACTCAATTCCAAAATCGTAAAGATAGAGGAATCCAGATGCGACCCTATCTCCCTACCCTAAATGGATACTTCGTTAGGGAGGGGAGTCAAGAATACTTTCACGGGTTTCCCGAGCCTTGGCATTATAAGGGAATACAACTAGCTGGAATTGAGGTCTTCCACGATTGCTACTTCATCCCTTCATAAACGGTTCCTACCGTCAAAACTCGTCAAACACCTTGTTTAGACGAACAAGCTGTTAGCCTTCTGTTTGGAGAAGACCGATTCGTCAGAGCTGCGTAGGATGAGATCATTACCATGATACTTCCAGGATGACCTTTCCAACCCCACACCATTGAACACTAACACCAGCCCGAATCAGCAGAATGGATGGAGAAAGTCAATCAAGTGAACTAACAACCAAGGAAAGCTCTTGAAAGTCACTACTGGAGAAAGAGAGATGTTCAAAGGAGAACCCGAAGACAACGAATTCGAGTCAGAGTCGGAGTCGGAGTCGGAATCAGAGTCTAAGTCTAGAGAAGTCACTAGAGAGTCTTCTTCTATCATCACTTCCCATCCCCTTGTTTCTCCTAGCATAACATCAAATAGTAACAGTAGCATGGGAAACGTCACAGCAGCTGTCCCTTTACCACCACTAACTACTAAACAGATGGCTTCTTTGTTTCAGCTATTTTCAAAATTTAATATGAATAAATCAGATTCTGCTTACTTCTTGTCTTTTTCTGAATGCAATTCTATTTACGATGATAATGAGGATGATCCTTACCCAGACTTAGTCGAATTACCTCCCTATATAATTAAAGAAATACTACAAGAGGGGGAAGGGGCACCAGTTATAGATAACACTGAACCCATCAACGTAGGCACCGAACTAGAACCCCAAGAACTAAAGATAGGGACGACCTTAAACCCAACCGAAAGGGCAAATTTCATCGACCTCCTACACGAGTTCAAGGACGTTTTCGCTTGGTTTTACAAATACATGCCAGGAATCGACAGGGATATTGCAGAGCATCGAATTCCAATCAAACCAGGTTTCAAACCCGTAAAGCAGAAACTCCATCGGATGAGGACCGAATGAGCTCTTAAGATCAAAGAAGAAGTTGATAAGCAATTCAAAGCCGGGTTCATCAAAGTTTCCGAGTATTCAGACTGGGTGGCTAACATAGTCACTGTACCCAAAAAAGATGGACGAATTCGAGTTTGTGTTGATTTCAGAGACCTGAACAAAGCAAGTCCCAAGGGCGACTTCCCTCTACCACACATCGACACATTGGTAGATAATACAACAGATCATGCGTTGCTATCCTTCATGGACGGTTATGTGGGGTATAATCAGATCAAAATGGCCATAGAATATATGCATAAGACAGTCTTCCTCACTCAGTGGGGCACATATTGTTATACAGTTATGCCATTCGGGCTAATCAATGCTGGACCTACAAATCAACACACCGCGACCACCTTGCTACATGACATGATGCATAAAGAGGTAGAAGTATACGAGGATGATATGCTTGTCAAAGCCAAAGACAAGAAGGGGCATATCGATAACCTTCGCAAATTCTTCCTAAGATTGCGCAAGTACAACATGAGGCTCAATCCTCAGAAATGTGCTTTCGGAGTAACTTCAGGCAAGCTTCTGGGATATGTCTTCAGCCAGAGGGGAATAAAAATCGATCCATCCAAGATCAAAGCTTTAATCAAAATGCCACAACCCCAAAGAGAGAAGGGGGTTAAAGGATTTCTAGGCAAAGTGCAGTATATAAGCCGATTCATATCGAAGCTTACTATGATCTGCGAACCCTTTTTCAAAAGGCTCAAGAAAACAGATCATACCATATGGGACGACGATTGTCAAAAGGCATTTGACAAGATTAAGGAGATATTGGCTAAGCCACCAGTGCTAATGCCTCCTCAACGAGATCAACCTCTTGGTCTATATCTCACAGTCACCTAAACAGCCATGGGGGCTATGCTTGCACATATTGTTGGAAAAGAATAAAGAGATATCTACTACCTTAGTAAGAAGTTCTTAGAATACGAGTGTAAGTATACGCCTCTAGAAAAGACATGCCTCGCTCTTGTGTGGGCGACAAAGAACCTATGCCACTACATGCTTAGCTACTCTGTCAATGTCTATTCTAAAATGGATCCCGTCAAATACCTCTTCGAGAAACCCGTTCTCAACGGACGTTTGGCAAGGTGGACCTTAATGCTCTCAGAGTTCGATCTCAAATACGTACCTCTGAAAGTCATAAAGGGACGCGCCGTTGCTGAATTCTTTGCTGATAATCCTATCAACGATACCCAAGCAATAGACAAATGGTCATTTCTAGATGAGGATATCCTACAGACCAGTGTAGACTCTTGGGATCTTTATTTTGATGGAGCATCAAATTTAAGAAAATTTGGAATATAAGTGTTGCTCATTTCTCCTCAAGGCGAGCATACACCACTTTCTGTCAAACTCGACTTCGAGGTGACAAATAATGCAGCAGAATATGAAGCTTGCCTCATTGGTCTACAAGCAGCGGTAAGCTTAGGCATTAAGAATCTTCTAGTTCACGGAGACTCTTCCTTGATCATTAACCAAGTTACAGGATCTTGGAAAATTTGAAGTGAAAGTCTAGCACCCTATCAGGCTAGGATAGATCAAGTTGCCCAATTCTTTGATCAGGTCACTTATCTACACCTACCTCATGAAGAGAATCAATTTGTAGACGCTCTTGCGAAACTTGCAGCCTTGATCAATATGCCAGACAACATGGTTGAAATTCCTTTATGCATCTAACGGTGGTCAGAACAAGCCTATGTACACCACCTTACGGATGAGGAAGAAAGCCAAGAGGAACCCTGGTTCCAAGCCATCCTAAACTTCAAGCTCAATGGTACCTACCCACCAGATATGGATAAGAGGGGACAACGTGCCATATGCCTACTATCCTCTCAATACCTCCTCATGTAGGGAGAATTGTACAAAAGAACGCCTCTTGGTGTCATCTTGCGTTGCCTTGATCAATAACAGGCACAGAAAGTGATGGAAGAGATTCACGATGGAGAATGCAGTCCTCATATGAGTGGACCCATGATGGCAAAGAAAATCATGCGTCTGGGATATTAATGGACGATAATGGAATCAGATTGTATTAAATATGTCAGACATTGCCATAATTATCAAATCTTCGGGAATGTGCAACATGTTCCTCCCTCAATGCTTTACACCATGACATTCCTTGGCCATTTTCTGCTTGAGGAATTGACATCATTGGAAAGATTACTCCAGCCGGGACAGGAGGTCACTGTTTCATTTTGATAGCCATTGAGTACTTTACTAAATGGGTCGAAGCGGCATCTTACCCTAGTCTCACCGCAAAAAATATGGCAAAGTTTATACAAACAAATATCATCTGTCGATATGGTTGCCCACATGAAATCATTAGTGACAATGGATCACATTTCTAGGCCGAAGCTGCACAATTTCTAGCCAAATACAAAATTAAGTACCACCATTCCTCGCCTTACAGACCTCAAACCAACGGCGCGGTGGAGGCAGATAACAAAAATGTCGTCTGATCCTCAAGAAAATGATCGATAATTATCAAGATTGGCCTAGAAAAATACCTTTTGTTTTATGAGGTTATCACACATCAGTTAGGACGCCTACTGAGGCCACTCCTTTCTTCTTAACCTATGGCATGGAAGCTGTACAACCAGTCGAATTAGAAATCCCATCCCTATGCATTTTGCTCGAAAGTAAAATTCTAGAAGCTGAATGGAATAGGGATCGATATAAAGAACTCATCATCCTGGATGAACGAAGGTTACGCGCGCTACATAATGTGAAAACATATCAGGCACGTATCAAACGAGCCTTTAATAAACGGGTTAAGCCCAGGAACGTCAAAGAAGGAGATTTGGTGCTCAAGTCAGTCAAAGCTCTTCTACCTGTCGATCCACGAGGAAAGTTTAAGCCCAACTGGGTTGGACCTTTCTTAGTCAAATCCATACTCTCAGGGGGTGTTGTTAGGATTATAGACTTAGATGGAAATGAATTTTCTAATCCCACCAACTTAGACCAATTGAAGCGGTACTACCCTTAGCATAGGACAAGAAAACGCGCCTCGCGTAACCCATGTTCCGCTCATGCGACACTAAATAAAATTGGCCACTGGCCAGTTAAAACCTTATGTCTCTATGCTCTTGCAATTTGACATTTCAACATCCTCATATCATCAAAATAAACTGAATTGTACTCCCTTTAGGAGTAAGTACAAAGCACATGCTTATTTTTCTAAGTTCATTACAAGCTCTTGATTCGAACAATTATTCTTTTACATTTATTCGAACTACGCACAGGGTTTGATTTAATTTTTTCTAATGAATACGTAGGCAATCATTCACAGGATACAACCCATTATTTATTTTTTAAATGTGAATAGAAGGACATTTGCATTTGCATTTGAAATTTGACAAGAATAATAAAAGAAAATCATAACAGTATCTTAACTAATAAATATTTTATTCATAAATAATAATAATAATATGCCAAATACATATAAAATAAAATGCTGAAATAAGAGCTAGCCTAGGATTCCAAAAACCCCGCAGTTTATTACAAATCAATAATAATAATAATAATAATACTATAATAAATGACTAAGGCTATTCTTCCATTTTCCCTTTGCCTTTGTCACCCTTATAATACTTCTTGTCTTGACCACGAGTTGGGCGCTCTTGTGCTATCTCCGACCTAATCACCAAAGGTCTCTCTCGTGGTCTAGCCTTACCATTTCGATCCATCACCATCTCTACGACAGGAGCAACTCTCGGTTTCTTCGGCGGACAAGCAACTAAGAATCCGGCTACTTCTTCCTCTTCAGTCAAATACTTTTGATTCTTCTTTGCTACCTCGCGGATTTTGTAATCCACAGGCTCGTGTTTCCTCAACTTCTCACGTTCTTCGGGAGTACCAGCTTTTCTCCATTGCAAGTATGAGTCAGATACCCATAAGGAGCCAATAGGAACTGGTATGAACCACATGTTCCTCTGAGCCCACCTAATTGCCCACTCTCGACGAGACTCCGTAGTGTGTGCCGACGCAGTTTGAGGGACGGTGTCAAGCTTCGGGATCTTCTGCCCAAGGCCCACTTACCTCATCAATCCCTCCGGGAAATGCAAATCATAAATTCCTAGCCAGGGATGCGAATTGACCGCGTCGGGTCCAAAGATGAAACTCCAGTGACTGACCTGAGGTGCCACCAAGGCACAATTCATCGGATCAAGGGACCTCCTTCACTCTTCAACTTATTCTCCCAATAGTTGCATACCCGAGTGAAGTCCACCATATAGAGTCTAGTTCTCATTGCAATTGATCGAGCATGGTATCCTGGCACATTAACTGGGGGCTCGATCAACCGCAGTCGTTCCATCAGCCAAACCTGCAAAAAAAAAGAAGACGACAATTAATGCAGATATTTCAACCAACAAAAAAAAAACGAAAAAAAAAAAGAAAAACGGTTGAAATATATATAAAAAAAATAAGTGAGGTTCTTACCTGCAGAATAACGGGACTTCCCAAATAAGGAAGCTTGTGGTTGGCCTTTCTGTTATCCAAACAAAGAATGGTCTCCCCTAAGCAAAGGCATGATGGGCTCTTGCGCAGCTCCATTTGTTCCATTAGGCTCAGAAAACGGGGATCACCTCTCATGTCATCATCAACATGCCCTCGAAGGACATAACAATGAAGTAGACAAAACCCGAAGGACCTGCGTCTCACAACATAAGAAATAGAAGGGTCCTCCCTATTTATAAATCGATCGATAAAGTCAAACATGCGGACACCTTTTGAGGTCAAAAGACGGTCTACCTCAGCCTTGGTCAATCCAAGCAAGTCCCTAAATTTATTCTTATATCCTTGAGAGCTAAGGGATACAACCGGTGCATTTTATGGTTCCCATCCTCCAATAGCAGTTATTTCTTCAGGGAAAGGACAAATATCGCCTCTAGGAAAGGCAAACACGTGAAAATTTGGGTCCCAATACTCAAGACAAGCATCCAAGAAAGGCTTCACAATTTTCACTAACTTGAGACTTAAGATCGATCCCAGATTAAAAGCACCCATGTCATGTTTCTTAACATTTGTGAACTCATTCGTCCACTCCTTAAGACGGTTTTCTAAAGCATCCATAATTTAGAGAATTTTTTAAGGAGATATAAGAGCTTTTATGTAATAGACGGAAGAAAGAATTTTGTGAATAAAAGCTTCTCCGAAGTCTCTATTTATAATATTTTCTATTTCATAATTTCGTTAAGTCGACTAGCCGGGAGATGATTGTGGCGCCTTTCTGCGCCCCTTCGAAAAAGTCGCAGACTCTTCTTATCGCGCTCTTCCCCGTGCCCTCTTCGCGTTTTTCAGCTTTGGATCTTTCCTAATTTGCTTCCGGCTATATTTTCCTATTCTTATAGGATCTAATTTTGGTAATTCCGTCAAATTTACCAAGTTTTATGTTTCCTAATTCCGTTCGGTTTCACTTTTCAAGACAAAGTCGACATTTTCGCCAAACGAGCACACTTAACCATTTTATTTTATTTTCTTTTTTAGGGGAATCTTTTCACTTCTCGTCTTCAATACATTTCACACTTAGACATTGTTGGAATATGTGTCCTCCGACAATGATGCGATCACAACTGTCGATCATGATGATCATATGTTTAAGTCTCATTTTAAGAATACATGTGGGAAGTAATATTTATCACAATCGGTCCACACATATCGGTAATGATTGGTCGACTAGAGTTTGACATTACGTCGTGCGGCAGTGGTGATCGATTGATCCCCTTAGGTCATACCTAAAGGGTAACACTCTTAATTGAATATTTAATTGGTCGTATGACGATACGAGTCAATTAAATTGCTTAAAATTGACGGACGATTTTGGGAGTAATATTTACGTGTCTCGTTGTAATTTGATTAAATTAGACACGGTCTAAGTAATCGAATTGTTTTATTGCTTAGATGAAATTATTGTTTACGGAAACAATTGAACTGAATGAATAATTTATTATAAATACAAGATGTTGTAATTTATAATTGGTAAAGTGTTTTGGTACAAGTAATTGTGAATTACTAAGTCGATTTTGTACATGACGTATTTTATTAATACGTTGATTTTTAATACTTTAAAAATACATGACAATTTTACATGACTTGTGACATGTGACAAATTGAGAAATTGACAAAGATAAAATGGAATCCATTTTATCTAATATGGACCGAAAAATTGGAGGGAGTATGGTGTTTAAATTATGTTTAATTAATTGAGTGGAAACAACATGATTACACTTCCAACACCTAGCCTTGCATGCCTATTTCTTGATTAGAGAATTAAGCCCATGCATTGGCTCCCCAATCCCTCCTCCCACCGGTTTCCTAAGACCAATTTAGAGAGTTTTTACTCTCTAATTTTCATTCATACTACACACAATTATTTCTAGAGTAAGATATAAAATTTCCTCTCTACATCTCATAAAATTAGAGAGATAAAAACTCCAAAATTCTTTCCTCTATTTACTGAAATAATAGAGTACAAAATAAATATTTTGGGTCAATTTTATTAAGATTATTATTATTCTAGATCAAGTAATATTAATCTATTAAGGGGTTATCTTGGGTATTCGTCTTTGGGAGAGATTCTACCTTTGAATCTTTGTTCATCCATATAAGGAAAGCTCAAGAACAAGTAAGAAGGAGATCTTACTTGTGCCCTTTGATCCGAATTTTAATGTGAGGAAAACGATTTCTTCTCTTTATTTATTTATGTTTGCATGCATAAGATCAATATTAAATTTTATGACTAAATTAATTCATCACGTATATGAATATGTAAAGTAATGAGATATAGATTTCTAACAAGCGGTATCATGAGCCTTAGGTTATTTGCATGCAAATCGGTTATAGTTTTTCAGAGTTATACGATTAACATATAAAACTTATAAATTTGTGTTTATTATGATACATCACAAAATCAATTATGCATGTTAAAGTTTATGATCCTAAAATGTATTTAGGATATTTTGGTTAATTTATGGATTTTTATTGTTCATTTTATATAATAATGGCATTAAAAATGTGATTTTATGATAAAAATGTCATTTTTGCACTAAAATTAGCTAAACAACGTTTTTTCCAGTGTTTTTTGGATATATTATCACATATATTATTTTTAGATGACCTGTAAATTTTCATAATTTTATGAGTTCTTATGCTCGAAATATGGATTTTTCATGATAAAATCGAATTTAAATGATAAAATAGGTTAATATGATAAATATTTTTAATCTGGTCATATAAATTTTGTATGATGTCACATGCAATTTTAAAATATGTGTGTAAAATAATAGGCTATAATGAAGTCTTTATGCATGATTTATGAATTTTCTATGAAAAATAGCATAAATAGTGACTTTAATTAGTGAATAATTGCTAAAACATACTTCATGACTATGGAAAAACGTCACATGTTGCATTTTATCATATATTTCAGATCTAAAATTGAAAATTTGATAAATATAATTTTTCTCATGTTTTTATGATTATAATTGATAAATCCGATAAACCGCAACATTGTTTTTTCCGATAAATTTCGAAATTTTAACCTAAGTTTTTGAACATTATGAGTATCATGGTATTTTTCCAGAATGTTCATGAGTTTAAATTTCAAATTCTGAATTTATTTGAAATTTTTGTGATTTATTTGAAGTTTATAGCATTTTATTGTAATTTTTGAGTCCATTTATGAACAATTTTAAGTAATATAAGTTAATTATTGTCACTATGTTAGTGGAGACTAATTATGAGTCCTAAGATGGTTAGGGTAATTAACTAATACATAAATGTGATTTTATGTAATTTATTGTGATTTTAAAAGGTTGAATCACGCAAATCCATAAAAACCGTTTAATATACGATATTGGCTCCTTAAAGGCGATTTAGCATAAAAATTGGGCATGTTCATACATATTATAATGATGCATTTTATTTATGATTGTCGTAATTTTATTTTATGTAATTTTTGAATTATGTAATTTTTACTTAGTATGGCCTTAGTTTTTAATTGGTATTACCTGAAATGTATGGGGATATCAATTCGGTTGTAATTTATTGTGATCTCGTATCACCGTTTTGTAATTTAATAGATTTATTTTATTTTAATTACAAAAGCTATCTTTTGCACAAGACGAAAGAGAAATGAAACGGCAAACGAATAGGAAAGGCAAGAAGGAATAATGACAAGTTCGATACTTACCAAACTTCTCGCCGTTCTGTAAGACAAGTGGCTCTCTGCCACCCAAATGAGATGTCTACCATCCCATTTCTCGGTCCACTCGGGTGCACCCTCTAGCTGGCGACTGCCTCGCCCTACGTTGGCCGTCCTCGGGACCTCCTCAGCCTCCTCCTCAAGCATCTCCTCCTGTCTCTCGCCACCCACGAGAGCAAGAGAAGGGTCGAAGTCCACGTCCATGGGGACCCTCCCCGACGTCGAAGGAATGTCACTTGCAAAATTAAAGAAAACCAGGCCGCGACAAGCCTCGGTGAGGTCGTTTCAAGCATTTTCAAGCCCTAAAAGTGGCCTTTTCTCGCCATCTTTGGCCATTTGTTTTAAAACCCGACCACGCATGTGGAATATTGGGTCAAGTCAAGTCTAAATTCAAACCTAGTTGCAGGTTTGAGTCGAATTTTCGGCAGCATTTCGCTATAATAGCAATTAAGCCCTAGAAAAGTGTCCTGAAAGAGTTGTCATAAATCAAAAATCCGACATGATAGCAAGTTTACCCATTACACAAGGGTTCCAAAACACCAAGTTTAATAAAAATGGACAATCCTAAGGGCATTTTCGAAGCAATTTTCAAAACAGCTGAGAAACCGTCTCAATTTCGCTCAAATGCTCAATACTTGACGAAAATGCAAAAAGAATACATGGTTATGTTCCTAACATTGCTAATTATCCATTTCTCAATTTCATCAAACAAACCCATTAGAGGCAAAACCCCCAAATTTTCGACATAAAGGGAGAGGGAACCCTAATTTTTCGGCTCTAATTCGATCAAAAACGCATATTAAAAGCAATAATGTGATGCATACCTCGATTAGTCCTGATTTATGGCACAAATTGATAGAATTTTAACGGATTTTGGTTGGAATTTGAGAGAATTTGAGAAGGTTTTGTATTTTGAAATTATGAAATAAACACACAGTTTGTCGTGTTTTTACTGAGACAAGGACAGTCCCAGGAAATGACGCAGCACTTGCTGCGCCCTTTCCAAATGCCGCAACTCTTGCTGTGCCTATTCCCCAGCATCTTCTCTGCTCAATTTTGGAAAGTTCGTTATGAGTTTGTTATTTGTGGGCCCAACTTTTTACGCCTATTCCTCGACACCTTATATCACATATTTGGTTCTTTTGGGCATTCTTATTTGTCCGGACCCGTATTGGTTCGGTTTAAAACTCGTCGTCAAAAGCTACCAACCAAAACAATATTTATAACTTTACAAACTACTCTTAGCAAAGAGGCAAGTAAAGGTCAAATCCCAAGGGACAGGTATTGATGTAGGATTTTCAATTGTAAATGGTTGTGTCTTAGGGTGTCACAATTCGGGTTGATGTAGGAGATAAACTAAACTAATCAACAAGTTGAATAAAAACAAAGTAAATCAAATATAGGGGTTGTAAACAATTGATTAAAGGCACTAGGGTGTCATGGGTTCATAGGGGATTCATGGGAGTTGATCATACAAACATGTTCTCAATTATATAGCAAGCACTTATTGTTGTGATGGGATCGAGTTGGTGTATAAGCATTCAATTCCTAAGAAGGTTTGGGTCCCGGAGCCGACTCGATTAGATTGTACAACACCTACAAGTCGACTTAATCCTTCCTATTCAACTATATGCATGATCTAATGAGGCTCGAGTTGGTGTATATGCTTACAAGCCTCATTGAAAAGATAGGTGATGGGTAAAAAATGCAAGGATTCATAGGCTCAGATTTCATCAAACATAACATATGCATAAGTTGAAATCACAACAAGCAAGCAATTTAATTATGAAAACATATTAGATTAAGCATGAATCTTTCCCCATGTTGGTTTTCCCTAATTCCCCATTAACCCTAACTAAGGAAACTACTCACTCATGATCAAGTTTAACATGTTAATAAGGTTGTCAATCATACTAACAAGGCAAAACATGATGAATAAATGAAAGTGATTAACAATAATTAAACAAGATTATGAGAGAATTATACCTATGAAGTTGATTCCAAATAATAAAGCAAAGAATAATAGAAGTACTTGATAATTGATGGAAGGTTGTCAATCCTCCAAATAAACCCAAATAATTTTCTAATTACCCAAAATAAAGGAAGAACAATAGAAAATTTAAGGAAAGCTTAAGATGTGATTAACATTGAGAATTATATAACAACTAAATTAAGACAAATTTGATGAGATTAGGAGAGTATATGATATGATTAAGAGGTGATACTAATCTAGGTAGTACAAAGAGGTATTTATACTAAAGATTAGGTACAAAGATTAGGTTTACTAAGGGCTAAAATAACTATTAAGACTCTAAGAAAAGTTAAGGAAATGCTCCTCTCGAAGGAAATGAGCGAATTCCCATAGCTAGTCTTGCCATGATCCACTCGGCTTGAGGTAAGTCACGGGCTCTTCTGACTTGTGATCCGCTCAGATCCAGGGGAAGACGCTCGGCTCCTTGCGCTACAATCCGCTCGTTTTGGGTACAAGACGCTCGGATCTTGCTGTTGTGAGACGCCCGGATCATGCCTATTCCGCTCGGATTCTTGGGCAGACTGCTTCTCTTCTTTTCCTCCTTAGCAATCCGCAAGGATCATTTTGGGGATGCAAGGATCCTTTCATCATTAACCATTTCACTTTATTATGTACTTAGGCCTCTAGTATTGGTCTTCTCTTTGATGCTTGGTCATTGGATGCGATCAATTTAGCTCCATTTCGCCTCATAAATACAAGGTTAGCAATCCTTTCCTACCAAGGAGATAAAACCTCAAAGAATATGCAGAATGGGAAAATAAAGATAGTAAATGGACCAATTATGTGCTATAAAGCATGGGAACGAGGTTAATTCGGGGACTAAATATGCTCAAATATGAGTCACATCACGTATTTTTCTAAACAAATCGCAAAGCCATCACAGTATTTTATCTCCCAGCAAAGATCTTTTTGTTGAACCCAATTAACAAATTCATTTCTTTACCGGTATTTCGCTTACAACAACGAGTGGACTTCCAACGGTGCTTAGGACGCGCCACTATCACTCAAGCCTCTTCATTTTCCTCGACGGTGTCTTAAAACACGCCTATGTCGATATATTTCTATCCCGAGCGAGATTTCATTATAGTCGATATACTGTACTTCTCGAGAAGCAGAGTTTGTTTGGAAACAGACACAAGCAGATTCCCCCGGAGATGATTCAACCCAGACAGAGTCTTCCATACGACCGGTGCAGCAGTATTTTGCAGTGTTGCTCGAGTCTTCCAGTGCAGCAGTACTTCGTAGTCATGCTCAAATCGTTATGCCCAGTGCAGCGGTATTATGCAGTATCGTTCGAGTCTTCATTTTCCCCAGCGCAACAGTAATTTGCAATATTGCTCGCTCAAGATTTCTTTCGTGATGATCAAGATATTTCTAGTCGTCGATATATGTATCTCTCCAGTGATATTTTGCAGTGTTGCTATCGACAATCAAGACTTCATATGTTCCCCAACGAGAGTTTGCTTGAAAACAGAGGCAGGCAGTTTCTCAGGTATGGTTTCTTCTTATGTCTGGCGAGCCTCCTTACGTAGTCTAATGGACTTTAAACGACCCTTCCCGATAGTCGACAGACTCTAAAATGTTTTCGACGACAGGTCCTTGGTTCAGACCCCTTGAGCCGCCTCGCGTCGCCATAGTCGTCAGGTTATAATCTCTGATTGGCCTGATGGCTATACTTTGACTTTCGCCTTGTCCAAGCCTCAGTCTAAGTGGGAGCTCTGTAGATACCTCATTTCTACACCTTCCGCCAACCACCCAGTGATGATTGGGCCGTATGTTTGGTACGCGGAATGATTTATGACAGTTCGTATCATCAAGTGACAGCTCAAACACTTGTGTCTACCTCTTGGTCGTCATATACGCGCCGATACGGTCGTTTTGATAGTAACTAGAGTTCATTTGGAGTCCGGGTCAAAAACCACTTTATTTTCTAATAAACCGTTTAAAATGCCGAGTCGAAATGCTCCAGAATATTCCGGATATTTATTCCATAAATTAAATTTATATCTTATGATAAAGTATATCCTGTATATCATATTTTAAGGAATAAGGAAGTAGAGATCTACCGCAATTCCATAATAGAAACGCGGAAAAATTTCTTCCGCAGGAGGAAACCTCTGGGGAAATGACGCAGCAGGTGCTGCGCCTCTTGGAAGGATCGCAGCAGCTGCTGTGCCTCTTCTCCAGCCTGTTTTTGCTGTTTACAGAATTTTTTCGTGATTTGTTACCAAAGTTTGGGTCATTCCATAACTCTTCATATATTTTAGTATAAATAGAGACCTCCGGCCTCACATAATTTTCATGCGAGTGTCTGCCCTTCTTTACTCCCTTTGCATTCTAGACCTTGCTCTAAGCTTTTGACGCCTACGTGCTTGATCAATCGACCACGTAAGCTCAGATCATTCTGAGTTCCAGTCACGTTGCATGACCGACCAATTTGACCACTACACATCAATCAATCAATTAATCTAAAATACTCCTACGAGGGCACTTTATACATACATTCGAGTCGAGCAATCACTAAACGTTACCTTAGTTAATCTCTTTTCATCGAACATGTAAGTCTGAGGGTGTAAATCCCATCTCCTTTTTATTGTATTTTATTTTTTTTGTATCAATTAATGTAAGGTTCACGTCAAAAACACATTCAAAACCGATTTTAAAAACCTTTATTATAAATTGTTTTTACGAAACAACAGTTACCAGACGTCAAGAAGAAACGCAGCAGTAGCTGTGCCTCTTCGAAGGGTCCCAGCACCTGCTACGCCTCTTCTAGAGGTTGCCGCTGCTCCTGCTCTTCTTCTTCTTCCTCGGGTTTCTGTAGTTTTGTTCTTTTATTTTATTTTCTTATTTTCTTCCACTCTTCTATACATTAAACCGTATTTTAATTATTCCTTTCAAATTATCGCATTTGTTTTGACTTAAATCCCTTATAATCAATATTGGCGGGTTTTCGTCATTAAATCAAACCTGGATTTTAGAAGCTCGAGTTACTCATATCAAGTTTCTGGAATTCGTCCTTTGTACATATTTCCTATGTTTATTTCCTGTTTATCAAGTTTTTTTAAAGTTCGTTTCCGCCTTTGTAAATAAACCTAATTCGTTTTAATTCGTTTTGATTAGTTTTAATCCGTTTTTATCGCTTTCATGACGATGTCAGTATGTAATTAATATATTAATTCACTTTCACTTGAGTTAACTATCGATAATCTATCGTAAAACATACCAAAGAATATTAACTACCCGCGGTTCTGACTTCACAACCAGAGCTTAACTCAAGAACAGACGCATGAATAGCTGCGCCTCTTCTAAGGGACACAGCAGATGATGCGCCTGTTCTGAGGTAACTTCTATCCCTGAACATTCCGTTCTCACTTTGACGTAGCTTTAATTAGGTATTAATTAACTACTAATCATAATATCACCTTTAGTTTATCCTTTTTGTCACTTTGATTTCAAACTTTTATTTTCTTTTCTTCAAATTTCCGTCTTAAGTGTATTTTTGACGTAAATCAGCTAAACCATCGTAATTCATTGTAATTTTAATTATTGCTATTTTATTTATTGCTATTTATTTATTGTATGATTTATTTACTTGTATTCACATGTATTTAATTTTAAATCCCAATTTGACATAATTGAGTGCCAGTTATTTGTTCACCGACATAGTTTAATTCACATGCTAGGACTAAAACGTTGGATGTTGCATTGCATGCATATAATCGACGACATATCAAATATGAACGATTTCCCTAATCATTAGTAGAGGCCGCTATCGAGACGGGCGGGATTAGGTGCTAGATTAAAGACCTTCCTAATACGTACCCTCACCCTTTACTCCAGATCTCTGTGAACATCCGTGTTCATTGGCATCCACGAGAGTCATTCTAGACATAGAATGCTAAGGGTAACGAGTTCTTAGTGTTCATGTCACTACTTTGTGTCTTGACATGTCACGAGGTAATCGAACGGTTCCAATTTCCCATAAAAATTGGTGGCTACTCAACAAATTCAACGCTTGTCCCAAGCGCCTCCCTGGCCCATGTCCATAAAATGACGTCCATTTTACAATTCGAGCTCAAATAGACAAGCTGACCTATGATCCGGACGTCCCAAACTTAGGCCGGGCATCTTAGACTCAGACCGGGCATCCCAGACTCAGGCCGGGCATCCCCAAGCTTAGGACGGGCCTCCCCAAGCCAGGACGAGCGGATTGTTAGGCTGTCAAGAATGGAGGAGGAACCCTGTCCTACGATACGGGCGTTCCGAGCTCAGGACAAGCGTCCCAGCCCAGGATCCGGGCGTCCTAAGACTCAACTCGCGCGGATTCCCTTACAGTCCCAAGTATACTCCAGGCGAGAATGAGCGTGTCCTTCGGGACTAGCTACTCAGGCCACGCATGTTCGTCGGGATTTGCAAATCGTCAAGCTTCTCTTAGGGTTCTAGTTGTCATTTAAGTCCTTTGTAACCCTAATTCTTGTACTTAATCTTTAGTATAAATACCCCATTATTGTATTACCTAGCTAATGACCAAGTCCTAGGAGATTAGAACCAATTCTCGCCTAGATAAAAACCCCTCTTAGATTAGATTAGGAGTAGATTAGAATAGATTATCCTTTAATCATTCCACAAAATTACACATTAATCTTTCCTTAATTATTGTTCAAGTTTATTATTGGTTAATTGAATATTATTGGGTTATTATTGGAGAATTTACAACTCTTCATCAATCAATCAAGTTTTCTTCTATTATTCTTTCCTTTCCAATTGTTCATCTTAAGTTTGGTATAATCTCTTTACTCTTTATTGTTTATTTCCTCACTCTTTAATCATGTTTATACTTGTTGTGATGATTGACACCATTGATAACATGTCTTCCATGATAATGAGTGAGTACTTACTTAACTAGGACTAGTGGGGGATTAGGGGAGTCAATCATGGGATATATTTATGCTTAATGAGTTCATATGAATGCTTGCTTATTGTTCTTTAACTTATACATATATCATGTTTGATGAAACGCTTGATTGACAACCTAGCATGTTTCTCTTATCTTTTCAACAAGGCTTGTAAGATATAAACCAACTCAAGCCTTGTTAGACCTTGCATATTGTTGAATAGGGAAAACCCAAGTCGACTTGTAGGTGTTGTAAAGTCTTAACTGACTCGGCTCCAAGACGTAAGTTTTCCTAGGAATTGGTTTATCATGCATGTAGCTTAATAGGAAGAATTAAGTCGACTTGTAGGTATTGTAAAATCACAAATGACTCGGCTCCGGGACCCAAATCTTCTTATGAATTATATGACATGAACTAACTTAATTCCAACAATAATAAATTGCTTACATATGTATAACTCATTTATGCTATCTTACCATGATTACCTTATGATCCCATGACATCCTAGTATCTTTATTAATTGTTTACATCTTCTAATTTATTTCTTGTTTTAATTTATTGCTTCTATTAGTTTAGACTCACCAACTCCAACCCAAATCAATTGTGACACTAGCATAAATTGAGATATATAGACTCAGGACCCAAATCACACCGTCCCGTGGATCGACCTCGACTTAACCACTAGCTAGTTGTTTGTTGAGATTATAAATGTGTTTGATTGAGTGAACGACGACTTGATCTACATCAATGGTATGCTGAGTGCTTTAAGAAGGTTTTGGTTCAAAGGGCGGGTTGCCATACTAAGCTATCATACCCAGGTCTGTGGAGAGGTTCGTGCCAAACATGAGTTGGGTCGGTTTCTAGTCCATTCGCTCGAGTAATGAAAGCCCTTGATACAAACATGAGTAAGCATCGTGGTATGGATGACGTTAATCGTTATCCATCTTTGGGCACAAATAGGAACTTGCACTGTCCAGACGGGACAATTGGTCGAATTGGTTGGGTTAAACTTTGGAAGGCGAGCTAAAACGACCTAAGAAGGTCGAGTAATGAAAATTGACAACTGACTCATATAAACTATTGCCTAACCTTGTTCCAGTTTCACCCTAGGTAACACTAGACTTAGTCTAAGTGTATCATTCCCAGTGGAGTCGCCAAACCGTGGACATAGCCACTCGTGCCGCGCGCACCTACACGTTGGTTTTAAAGCGGCGAGACTTCTCCCACGAAACTCCAGCGCGAGGCCGAGGCACGTCATGGGCCTTTGCCTATTTTTAAGGCATTGAAACCGGTGAAAGGTCTAACAAGTCTGCATTTGTGGATTCACCACCAATTTTTATGGAAAATTGGAACCGTTCAAATACTTCGCGTCATGACAAGACACAAAGTAGTGACATAAACACCAAGAAATTAGTTACTCTTAGCATTTTACTTCTAGAATGACTCTCATGATGCCAATGAACACGGACGTTCACAGAGATCTTGAGTAATAGGTGAGGGTACGTATTAGGGAGCTCGTTTATTTGAACACCTAATCCCGCCCGCCTCGATAGCGGCCTCTACAAATGATCAGGGAAGTTATTTATACTTGATATATCATCAGTTGTATGCATGCAATGCAACATCTAACAGGTTAATCCTAGCATGTGAGAATTAGCCTAAGTCGGTTAACAAACAATTTGTAGCACCTAATTGAGTCAAAGTAGGAGGTTAGATCAATTACATGTGATTGCCAAGTAAATAAATCATACATAATACGAAATAAATAAATATTACAAAAAGAAATAAATTACAATTGAATTACAATAGATAACTTGAATTTACGTCACAAGTACGCTTGAAAAATATAGGATTTTGAAAAGAAAAGAAATAAAGAGGGGTAAAAGAAAATTAAATAATTGAAGGAAATATGAAAATATGTTGAATTATTGGCGATAATACAAATAATAGTTGATTAAGACTTAGCTAGAATGCCTACGTCTGAACGAGATAAGTTCTGAGGCAGAAACCATCTCAGAACAAGCGTAACATTTGTTGCGTCCCTTAGAAGAGGCGCATCAGACCTTGCCTCTGTTCTTGAGTTGGGTTCTGACTGTGAAAGTCAGGCTTGTTGAATCATTAATGTTCGTTGATTGATTAATGTCGATTATCGTTATATAAATTTAGTGAAGGTGATTTAGTCAAATTACATGCATTAAGAGTCGTCATAAAGCGATAAAAACGATTTGAAACGAAATATTATATGTTAGTTATCATGCGATGTCGGAAATGGATTTATATACATAGCTCGAGTTAGAGATGAAAATTGGAAGATAAGGATCGATGAAGAAACAAAATCAAAATCATATATCAAAAACGAATTCAAGGGACTTGATATGAACAAATCGAGCCTCTTAAATCAGGGTTCGATCTTAATGACGAAAACCCGCAAATATTAACTATAAGGGATTTAAGTCGGAAGTAATTGAAAAGCATTAACAAAAACTAATTATAAAATAAAAAAATATAAGAACTTTGAGAGAAAGAAGAAGAAATGAAAGACTAAAGAAAGAATAGACACTCGAGGAAGAAGAAGAAAGGCAGCAGCAGAAAGGCAACCCCTGGAAAAGGCGTAGCAAAGGCTGCAATCCTTCCAGAAGGCGCATCTGCTGATGCGTTTCTTCTAGGACGTTTTGCTGCTATAAACTCGTACATTAATTAATACAAAATAAAATGCAATAAATAAAATTGGGATTTACACCCTCAGACTTACATGTTTGACGAAGCGAGATTAACTAAGTTGTCGAATTAGTGATTGCTCGACTCATTGTAATATGAAAGTACCCTCTTAAGAGGATTTAGAACAAATTGATTGAGTTGATTAAAGTGTAGTGGTCAAATTGGTCGTCATTGATGGTAGAAGCGAGTCGTTGTTCACTCCATCAAACACATTTATAATCTCAACAAACAACTAGTTAGTGGTTAAGTCAAGGTCGATCCATGGGACGGTTGTGCTTTGGGTTCTAAGTCTATCTATCTCAATTTATGCTAGTGTCACAATTGATTTAGGTTTGTAGTTGTGTCCTAGACTAATGCAAGCAATAAAGTAAAACAAGTAATAAAACGAATAAAGATGTAGATAATTAATAAAGGATACTAGGATGTCATGGGATCATAGGGGATTCATGGGAGTTGATCATACAAACATATTCTCAATTATATAGCAAGCACTTATTGTTATGATGGGATCGAGTTGGTGTATAAGCTTACAATCCCTAAGAAGGTTTGGGTCCCGGAGCCGAATCGATTAGATTGTAAAACACGTAGAAGTCGACTTAATCCTTCTTATTCAACTATATGCATGGTCTAATGAGGCTCGAGTTGGTTTATATGCTTACAAGCCTCATCGAAAAGATAGGTGATGGGTAAAAAATGTAAGGATTCATAGGCTAGCATTTCATCAAACATAACATGTGTATAAGTTGAAATCATCACAACCAAGCAAAATAATTATGAAAACATATTAGATTAAGCATGAATCAATCCCCATGTTGGTTTCCCCTAATTCCCCATTAATCTAGCTAAAAGACTACTCACTCATTATCATGGGAAACATGTCATTAATGGTGTCAATCCTCCCAATAAGTATAAACATGATAAGAGAATGAGGAAATAAACAATAAAGAGTAAAGAGATTATACCAAACTTAAGGTGATCCAAATAATAAAGCAAAGGATAATAGAAGAAAACTTGATTGATTGATGAAGAGTTGTCAATTATCCAATAATGACCCAATAGTCTTCAATTACCCAATAATTATAAACTTGAACAATGATAGAGGAAAGATTAATGTGGAATGATTGAGATTAATCTATTCTAATCTACTCCTAATATAATCTAATAGAACTTGATTTATTCTAAGGGAACTTGATCTAAGCTAAGAGTCCCTCTCTTGATTATTACAAATGGAGTATATATAGTGGTACATCATTAGGTTAAGTAAGGATAGATTAGTAAATAACAATGCTAAGTTTTAAAGTGGGGAAATGCAAGTCTTGCGAGGAGATGAGCATATCACGTCGCTAGTGCTACCACGATCCGCTCGGACCAGAAGTTGAGACGCTCGGATCAGGAGGGGAGAATCTTCTCATCTCTTGCACGGGACGCTCGGATCATACTATGCCAGTCCGCTCGTCTTGTGTCCAATCCACTCGGATTGTTGCACAGTGTGGTCGTTTTGCTTCACGGCCTTTAATCTTCGCATTACTCCTTATTCTTGCTTTTCGGTTGTCGTTCTTGCCTCCTCTTCATACTAGTGAAGGAAATGTAGATCTTTATACATAAACATACTCATATATGTAATAAATTAATTTGTCATAAAATTAATATGGATTTTATGCATTCAAACAAATGATAAAAATAGAGGAGAAATCATGTTCTTACATTGGTGATTTCGGTTTTATGGGCACAAAAGAAATCTCCTTTTCTTTTGTTCTTGTGCTTTCTTATGATGGAATAACCAAGATCCAAGTGTAGGATCTCTCCTTAGGATTAATACCCAAAGCTTACCCTTAATAAAATTAATATTATAGAAGCTAGTACAATATTAATTTGAAGAAAATTGAACCAAAATATTATGTAACACTTTGAATATTTCGGTTTTGTAGAGAGAATAAGGAGAGAGTTATTTTTCTCTCTAGAATTATATTTTGGATGAGTAGTTGAATGAATGAATAATCTACAACATTTTGTATATTATTAGGTAAAAATAATCAAAAACCATGATGGTTTTTGTCTTCTCAAAACCGGGTGGAAGGGGGGCTTTTAGGGGAGCCAATGCATGCAATTGTTGTTCTTTACAATACATAATAGGCTTGCATGGCTAAATAATAGGTAATCATTGTGTTTATTAATAAATTAAACAACACAATATTAGTCTAAAACCCCTCCCTTATTTCGACACAATTATAATATGGAGTCCATATTATTTTTGTCAATTTGTCAATATGTAACATGTCATATGTCACATAAATTTGTTATGTATTTTTAACATATTAAAAATCAACGTATTGATAAAAATACGTCATATACAAAAACGACTTAGTAATTTCATAATTACTTGTACCAAAATATTTTACCGATTATAAATCACAACAGTTTGTATTTATAATAATTCATTCAAATTTAATTGTTTCTATAAACAATAATTTCATCCGAGTAATTATACGATTCAATTACTCAGACCATATCTCATATAATCACATTTTAATTTGATACGTAAATTTTACTTCCAAAATCGTCCGTCAATTTTCAAATAATTTAATTAACTCGTAACATTATATGATTAATTAAATAATCAATTAAGAGTGTTGCCCTATAGGTATGACCTAGGGGTCAATCGATCACCACCGTCGCACGACAAGTAATGTCAAACTCTAGTCACCAATCATTACCGATATATGTTGACCGGTTGACGAGTAACAAAATTACTTCCCAATTGTATTCTTTATAATGAGATTTTAAACACGTGATCATCATGATCAACAGTCGTGATCGCATTATTGTCGGAGGACACATATTCCAACAATCTCCCACTTGTCCTCGACAAGTGTGCATCACCAATTCTCTTGTCCTATTACTATCTCCCACTCAATGCAAGGTGTCTTTCAGGTCGTACTTGCAAGTGATCATATCGAGAGTGGTTTCCTCGATTTGGAGAATAACTGATTGACCGGACTTATCTATCATAGATACTTTCCGAGCGTGGCCACGCATTTCCAGTTTATTACTCCTCGAGTGGCCCTGAGATATTGTTATAACCCTGACTAGGGGTGGACAATTCCTATCGCACTCATTCCTTTCGAGTAGCCACAACCATCATAACCCAAAATATGCCCATTTGACCCCATTTACGAAGGTCGTAGTAACACAAATCAAAGTTAATCAAAGCGTGCCATCTTAGGCGAATAGTCTTTAGTCA
This sequence comes from Silene latifolia, assembly GCF_048544455.1. Classification (NCBI taxonomy): domain Eukaryota; kingdom Viridiplantae; phylum Streptophyta; class Magnoliopsida; order Caryophyllales; family Caryophyllaceae; genus Silene; species Silene latifolia. Next base: position 381,766,280 of record NC_133538.1, on the reverse strand, counting down.
AAAGAATCGACTCATTTGAATACTATAGTAGCTCTCGCCACGACCAGGCTATATAAATTGCCAGAACTCTATAAGCGGTCATAAGGCCCGACAAAATGTACCTAACAGTCTGCCTATGTGATCGACTAGTCATCTCACATGACTCTATGGCACTTGAACTTGCCATCAATCGCATCACACTCTAGTCACTTCGAGACGTCACCTCATACAAGTAACTATGGGCAAATACAATGTTAATCCATGTTCACTTTAACGGGGTTCAATTGTCTCCACAACCCGTTTGGATATAACAATGTACAAGGTGAGTTAATAATAACTCAAACGACAAATGTCGACATCACACTCGGGTTGTCAATATCATATTACAACCTTGTGATGTATATCGTAAGTGTAAACACTCATTGATTGCAATTGAAGTTTAACATACCATGTGTCCATATGTTCAAACTTCTTAAACTTGCAATTTCCTTTACATTCATATTCTCTCTCATAGCATGAATCTTACCAAGTACACATCAAGGTTCCCGACCTTGGTTTTGGTTCTTTAACTTGAAAGAACTTTCTTATCGATTATCTCATAACGAACGAATTTGTGATGAATGATATAACTTGTACTGATCAAGTACTCCATCCACACACAATGCACTAGGTATATGTTTTGTAGATTCTTGTAACAATTTGTCAAGATTATTAGCCTAGCACTTCTCACAAGTCCTAGCTTAACTAGGAAAGATTAGTTTTGAATAACCTCTTATTCAACTAAGCATCCTTCCAAAACTTCTTATTTCTCTTTCTAGGCTTGAAAGATTTGGGATTCTCATAAATCCTTACATGTGCTCGGACTTTCTATAATATGTGCAACCTCTTATCAAATAATGGAGTATTCCGTCAAACACCGAAATCGCTCATCGGATTCTACTTGAGAATTCATGACGTTTCTATTATGGCTTACCAATCAATCATCATGCTCTTATGCATATGATTCATAATTGGACATGTACATGATCATTCTAATGGCGGAAACATTAGTTACTAATAATCATGAGATCAACCGTTCATAGATTCAATGAACGACCATGACTGCTAATGGCAATTCCATTTTCATCTACATGAATAACCTATTTGAATGTTGATACGATGTGTATCTCTTAATACTAATCCAACATCCCTTGATGTAATTGGATTCATCATTGTCCATTTTCATCCAGAATTGAAAACTCAAATGCTTCTTTATGAAAGAAGGTATTAGCTCGTCATTCTTTAATAAGTGATGAGTCGTAAACATTCAAAGGATGATAGCTCCCACTAAATTTCATGTCTTCACATGAGAATTTCCTAACTCCCACTCAATTTCACACATTTCGAAATTGACTTCTCAATCGAAACTTTATCAAGAATTGAAATATAAATTGCATTGCCAAGTTATTAGGATAAAACCATATATGTTCCCATCATATCCTTTCAAAATACCTATTTTGAAGTGGTCTCATCTTAACCTTACGGAAATAGATTTTAAATCTCCAACACACTCATGTCATAATGATGTGTAGTAATGTCATTATTCAAATATAAACAATATCTAGAATACGTCCTTCGCAAATACCCTTTTGGAAGGAGGTTTAACCATTTCATAGTGAGGTTAAGCAATGACATTTGCGTGGTTAAAACTTTGGCCATTGAAGATATCGGTATATCAATCTTTGCAACTCGATCATAACTAGTATGTTACTATGATTCATTTAGGCTCTTAAGTAAATCTCAAGGTTGAAACTATTGGTCAAAAATTTCATAAACTTAGTCAAAAACTTGTTAAGACTTTACATTAGTCATTTTTCTTCCAAAACTTTCTTTTGGTCTCCTCGTGTAGTTATCTTGAGAATATAATCTTATGATTACTTCACTTGGTCTCTTTAGTCATATAGAACTAACTTGAGATCATAGATCTCATCTATTCGGCATACTATGTAAATAGATATACCTTCATTCAAATCATTCTCTCTTGCGTAGATCTTCATATACACAAGTACACAATTTTATCTTGCCTTGTGTGTTGTGTCCTCATTTTCTCCCACTCTATCTTTAGAATAAATACACTATAGATTCAAAGATAGCATATGAGACACAAATAAATGATATTGAAGTATAAGGAGAACTATCTCATAGATAGACTAATAGTTATTGATTTCATATGTGTACTTGGTGATTGACATTCCTTTAAGAGAGTTCATAGACTCAAAAAATCGCTTTATAAATGATCATACACAAGCCTTAAGCATGTGGACATATAATGAAACCCGACATTATATTTGTCTATTAGATCACTTTAAGTGAATAATCTTATGTTCCTAAGAGCAAGCATTTAAAGATGAAATTTTAGAACATAAAGGATAAATGATAAAATGGGTGACTTGGGTTGCAAACCAAGTCACCATTATCCAAAATACAAATCATTATCCAAAATACCTTTCCATGTCGAACACGGAAACTTAAAGTTCTAAAATCCAAAACATAACTTAAAATAAGACAATGAAAAGCAAAGCTCCATAAAAGCTATTCATAGCTTCTCCATGGTTTCTCATGCTTGCTTTTCCTTTCCCTTGTCTTTGCTTGGTGGAGGCCCTATTTACAATAAAAGGGAGATACATTATCACAACTTTGCATCATAATACCATAGTTGAATTAGAAACATAAAAGAAGGATAGTCATTTACCTACTGGAGTGATATTTCCAGCCTTAATATCACCAAGGTATTTGGAACAATTTCTTTTCCAATGTCCCATGCCATTACAATAATGGCATTTATCAAGAGGACCCTTCTTGACTTTTGAGGTGCTAGCTTCACAAGTCTTAGCTTTGGTGAATGTGGGAGCTTGCTTCTTGCCCTTTCTCCCATTCTTCTTGAACTTCCCCTTACTCTTAGTGCTTATGTTAAGCACATCCTTGGGAGGGTTCACATTTAACCCCATGTCCCTCTCGGCTTGCACAAGTAACTTGTACAACTCCTCAAGAGACACATCCTTGTCTTGCATGTTAAAATTCACTCGGAATTGCACATATGCCTTGACTTTGGACAAGGAGGGTAGAATCCTATCTACGATGAGTTCTTTGGGGATTTCAACCTTTTGAATTTTCAAGGTCTCGACAAGCTCCATGAGTTTGAGCACATGAGGGCTAACCTTTTAGCCCTCTTTGAAGTCGAGATCACAGAATGCCGCGGCCGCCTCATATTGGACGATCCGCGGAGTTTGTGAAAACATGGTCACAAGTTTGGAGTAAATCTCATTAGCATTGCCCATTTTAAAGGCTCTCCTTTGGAGGTCCGCCTCCATCGCAAATATCAAGACATTTTTCATTGCGGCGGACTCCTTTTGGTAAGCCTCATATGCTTCCCTAGTGGCCACGGTGGACCTAGTGGAGGGTTCGGGTGGAGAGGCCTCGGTAAGGTAACGAAGCTTGTCGTCACCTTCGGCGGCTAATTTGAGTTGGGCATCCCAATCGGAGAAATTTGACCCATTCTTTTCAAGTTTACATCGATCCATAAAGGATCTGAGCCATGATGAACTAGCGAGAGGTGTGGCGTTTGGAGTTGGTGTTGGTGTTGGTGTTGCCATTTGTTATGAAAAAGAAATGGTCTACAAAACAAAATATAAGGAGTAAAACAAATGTCGTTTTAATAATACTCGTAAAAATGTATGATTTAAACAAGTTTTATGCATTTTTCTAGTGACCTCTACCCAACTAGATAAATGATTCCAAGACCCAAATTCATATTAACTTGGGCACGGTGTGGCCGATGAAACCCTTATCAATATAACTCGGTGGATTAACGTTTAATCGATTCTACTTTTAGAACTCTTGGTCGATAATATTACATTTAACATATATCTTTAGCCCAAAACACATTCAACAAGGGGACGGTGTGGCCGATAAAACCCTTATCGAAAAACTTTTGTTGAGTTCAATCCAAATTTCGAATAAATGTGTCCATGATCCAAACCCATATTTAACTTGGGCACTGTGTGGCCGATGAAACCCTTATCAATATGAATTCGGTGGATAGACATTTATCACCCACTTCCCCTACGTAACAAGGTTTGTACCCCGGTGTGGCCGAGTGCACTCCCTCACGAAATAGGTTTTCATGGTTTCTACTCTTTGGTAAGGCTATGTCTCAATTAATTGTTTTAGCGAGAGGTCATGTCAAATTATTATCTATCACGTTTTAAGTGAACTAAAGCGGTGAACTACGATAATTATATTTGACACGGTCGATTTAACTCGATAAGAAGATAATGCATGTTTTAGTTATGGCGATTTAGCGATGCATGCGACATAAAATAAAATGCAAGCATAAAAATAAACAAATCCTAGTATGGCCTTTCCTAAAATAGAAAAACTATTTAACTATTACATATTCGGAAACCAACTCCATTGGTCCCTTGAACTTCAGTTGTGGCACGCATCTCGAGGTAACACCGTCTTTATGTATCAACATCTTGAAGAAATCCGTCTTTGGGAACTCCGAGATAAATAAAATTACATAATAAATTACATAATTTCCTATTATACATTTGTAACTAAAAAAAATAAATCTATTAAAATACAAAACGGTGATACGAGATCATAATAAATTATAACCGAATCGATATTCCCATACATTTCGGGAAATACCAATTAAATCTAAGGCCATACTAAGTAAAAATTACATAATTCAAAATTACATAAATTAAAATTATGACAATCATAAAGAAAAATGCAGCATTATAATATGTAAGAACATGCCCAATTTTATGCTAAATCGCCTTTAATTAGCCAATATCGTATATTACTCGGTTTTTACGGATTTGCGTGATTTCAACATTTTTATAATCACAAAAATACATAAACTCATATTTATGCATAAGTTAATTACCCTAACCTCTTAGGTCTCAAAATTTAGTCTTCACTAATAATTTGACCATAATTAACCCATATTTTATAAAATTGTTCATAAATGGACAAAAAATTACAAAAATAAGCTATAAACTTCAAATAAATCACAAAATTTCAAATAAATTCAAAATTTGAAATTTAAACTCATGAACATTCTGGAAAAATACCATGACACTCATAATATTCAAAATATTAGGTTAAAAATTTTGAAATTTTTCCGGAAAAACAATGTTGCGGTTTATCGATTTTTAATAAAATAATCATAAAAACATGGAAAAAATTATATTCATAAACTTTTCAATTTTAGATCTGAAATAGATAATAAAATGCAACATTAGACGTTTTTCCTAAGTCATAGATTATGTTTTATTAATTTTTCACTAATAATGTCACTATTTATGCTATTTTTCTTCTAAAATCCATAAATCATGCAAAAAGACTTCTTAATATCCAATTATTTTACACACATCTTGTAAAATTGCATGTGACAACATATTAATGTTTTATGACCAGATTAGAAATTTAACTCATATTAACCTATTTTTCACCTAAATCCGAATTTAATAATGAAAAATCCATTTTTCGAGCATTTTTCGAGCATAACAAGTCCAAAAATTATGAAACTTTACAGGTTATCTCAAAATAATATATGTGACAACATATCCAAAAATCAATGGAAAATTCGAAGTATAGCTAATTTTAGACCGAAAATGATATTTTTACTCATAAAATCATATTTAAATGCCATTAATGTATAATATGAACAATAAAAATCCGTAAAATTAACCAAATTATCCTAAAACATTTTAGGACCAGAAATATTAACATGCATGAATTAATTTCGTGATATATCATAATAACACAAATTTTACAAGTTTTATATGTTATTCTTATAACTCGGAAAAACTTTTAACCGATTTGCATGCAAACAACCGTGGCTCTTGATACCGATTGAAGGAAATGTAGATCTTTATACATAAACATACTCATATATGTAATAAATTAATTTGTCATAAAATTAATATGGATTTTATGCATGCAAACAAATGATAAAAATAGAGGAGAAATCATGTTCTTACATTGGTGATTTCGGTTTTATGGGCACAAAAGAAATCTCCTTTTCTTTTTTTCTTATGCTTTCCTATGATGGAAGAACCAAGATCCAAGTGTAGGATCTCTCCTTAGGATTAATACCCAAAGCTTACCCTTAATAAAATTAATATTATAGAAGCTAGTACAATATTAATTTGAAGAAAATTGAACACATTTTGTATATTATTAGGTAAAAATAATCAAAAACCATGATGGTTTTTGTCTTCTCAAAACCGGGTGGAAGGGGGGCTTTTAGGGGAGCCAATGCATGCAATTGTTGTTCTTTACAATACATAATAGGCTTGCATGGCTAAATAATAGGTAATCATTGTGTTTATTAGTAAATTAAACAACACAATATTAGTCTAAAACCCCTCCCTTATTTCGGCACAATTATAATATGGAGTCCATATTATTTTTGTCAATTTGTCAATATGTAACATGTCATATGTCACATAAATTTGTTATGTATTTTTAACATATTAAAAATCAACGTATTGATAAAAATACGTCATATACAAAAACGACTTAGTAATTTCATAATTACTTGTACCAAAATATTTTACCGATTATAAATCACAACAGTTTGTATTTATAATAATTCATTCAAATTTAATTGTTTCTATAAACAATAATTTCATCCGAGTAATTATACGATTCAATTACTCAGACCGTATCTCATATAATCACATTTTAATTTGATACGTAAATTTTACTTCCAAAATCGTCCGTCAATTTTCAAATAATTTAATTAACTCGTAACATTATACGATTAATTAAATAATCAATTAAGAGTGTTGCCCTATAGGTATGACCTAGGGGGTCAACTGATCACCACCGTTGCACGACAGTAATGTCAAACTCTAGTCAGCCAATCATTACCGATATATGTTGACCAGTTGACAGTAACAAAATTACTTCCCAATTGTATTCTTTATAATGAGATTTTAAACACGTGATCATCATGATCAACAGTCGTGATCGCATTATTATCGGAGGACACATATTCCAACAACTAGTCCATCCAAGATCGTCAACAAGCTTCCTAATATGCACAAGAGACGGGAGTCCGCCTCATTATCTTCTTTCCTACAAGACATATACAATGCAATAGGAAAGCAAAATAGGAAGGAATTGACGGATAAAATGGTCATGAAATGCTATATTAGTATGCAAAATAGACACAATTAGGGGACTAAATGTACGCAATTAAGAGTCACATCAAACATCCCCAAACCGAACCTTTACTCGTCCCGAGTAAAGAGGTGACTAGAACTAGACTTTTATTTAAACTATTCTAATAATATAGCCGATGTGAGACAATTAGCGGGTCTCACTCCACCCCTTCAACTCACAACAAGACAACCATGAGGTAGGATGCCTTCTTCGAAGGCAAGGTGGGGCTTGCCAAAATGGCGACACATCCAATCATTAAGCACACTAAACAAGTAATGGATGCACCTACAAAAGAATAGCCACTTTCCTCATCTAAGTGGCGGAAATCATCTACAAGGGAAGCAATTTAAGGGTACACACTCCATCATAGATATTGTTTCTCCAAGCTACTAAGTCTAAAAGGATACCAACAAATCACCTTTAAGTTGTGTTAAACTAGGTTACTTTTATCCTCAATCGCTAAATGCTTTTGTCAAGAGTAGGCTCCTTATCGTGTTAGAAACAATGTAGGATCGTAGAATTTCCCCTCTTGCCTAGACAAGAAGAAAGGTCGTCCCCTCTCCACCATCCAATGACTAAGATCAATGGATGAAATGGATCAAGATGTTTTGAGTTTCATATTGGTAGTTTGCTTTTTGATTTATTTTTCACCCCAATTTCTTGTGGTATTTGACTTTTTGATAACATTTCTTTTGCCACTTTTTATGTTTGGCAATTTCATACTTGACAATTTCTTTTGCATTCTTTTTGAATATTTTCAAAGTAACCCCATTTGTAACAAGGGTACTTTTATTAAAGCATAGGAGTCTATTTTTGCTCCTCTTTTCATTGATGCAATTTGCAAACTTTTTGATTTTTATTTTGGTACTTGAACTCAATTTAGAGATTTTTGTGCCCATTCCCTTTTTGTTGACAAAATATGATGATAGAAGTGTAATAACGATTGCATGGCTTCGAAGGTCACCTTGGAATAAACGGTAGCCAAGGAGTTATCATACCACAAGGTACTCTTGACTAGGCCTTAGTCCATGGGTCAAAAGATACTAGTATGACACATCCTAGGGTGTCTTGAGAGTATTCTAGCAAACAAAGTCTCAAGGAGAAAAATTATCTACAAGGGCCTTATATACACTTGTCAAGCTTCCTAAATAGGCATTTTCACAAAATTTTTCTAACCATGCAACTACATGCTATGATGCAACTAACATATATACAACTCTAATGCATATGCTTCTATCAACTATAATTCCACATAAACTAAATGCAAACTCCTAACAACACATAGATACACGAACCGCGACAATAAAATACACCACATCCACCTTGACATGTAAGCCCATCCTCCTCATATGAATAACGAAAAGAAATGGAAGGGAAATAGAGATTAGAGCGGTCATACCAAGCGGTCTTCACATTCCCTTGACAATGCCTCAAATGTAATGTTGTATCTATGTGAGAAGTGAACATAAATACAAGTATATACAAGTATATACAATTCTACACTACTAAATTAAAGAACATGTTTTTGATTTTTGAAATTTTCAAATTTTTATGGATTTTTTTTTTATGAAATTAAAGAACATATTTTTGAGTTTTTCAAAAAAATTTAATTTTTATGTATTTTGGAATATAAATTCCCATCTCCCACTTTATTTTGGACATTGTCCTCAATATACATGTAGGAGTAGGAATGAAAAAAAAATACATGTTTTTTGGATTTTAGAATTTATGGAAATAAATGCAATGATATGATATGAATGAATGCATGCTCTAACTAAATGCAATTCTATATAACATATATAACAAATCAATGCAATCTAAACTATACTAAATGATGCATGCTCTAAGTAAATGCTTAGATCACTTATGATAAAACCTCCCCAAACCGCTTTAAGCACTATTTCTAGTGTATAAATGAATAGTTTTGGTCATTTGTGAAATCAACTAATTATATTAAAAATATCACAATGCAAACTAATCTATTTATGTTACCATACAATTATACTATATGAACTAATTAATGTAAATGTAATATGAAATGTAATACAAATTGCAACTAAGGTAATTGAAAGTGCAATGCAAGTAAACATGAGAGAAAAGAAAAGAAAGAATATCTTACAATTAGAGGTGGTGTGGTAGACACCTCTTGCCATCTCACTCGTCATCATCATCATCATTGCGGTATCCACGCCCGCTAGAACCTCCTTGGTCATACCCTCCTCCTTGGCCAAAGAATCCTCCACCTTGGCCACCAAAGTTCCCGTCTTGGTTCCCTTGATTGGGGAACAAAAGGTGCAGTTGAGCCCAAGATGGGTGAGGGACTGCAGGGTTGATATACCCTTGTTGAGCCATGTTATAATAGGAGGGGAATTGTGCCAAGTAGTTGTCCACCCTCCCATCGTAAACTCCAAGATCGACACTTTGCATTAGCTTTATAAAATCATCGATGTTTGGAGCTCTTGGATATTGGGGAGCGAATGGCACATGTGGTGTTGGGTAGGGTGGAATGGGTACATAGGATGGTGGTGCATTACCCTATCCGGGCAACTCACGAGGTTGACGAGGTGCTTCTTCTCATTGTGGTGGGTTGGGATGGATCTCGATATCGAGGAGGTAGCTCGGTGTAGGTGAGTCCCAACTCAACTGTGGCTCGGAAGGTGGTACGTTCCACCCCATGAGGACAATTGAAGAGCATCCATCTGTAAATCACTCTACACTTCCGGTTTGAGTGTAGGTGCACCACTAATGGTGGTTGAAGATAGCATCTTCGTCAATCAAAGTGCTCCCTTGGATCTTCTCATAGGCCCCATGAAGGTTAAACCCGAGGCAAAGATCATTTTCCAACATTGTGATTAGGCCTCCCATCACAAAGAACTTAATGTTAGAGTTCCCTTGAGCATAATCGAAGAGCCTTGTAAGCATCTCAAGGGGCTTGTTGAAATTGTAAGCCCTTGTCCCTTGAACATTTAAGTAGGACTCTAAGAAGGTCAAGTCAATAAGGGTGCACCTATCTTGTTCTAGCCTCCCATTGATGGTTCCGGCTATAAAGCGCTCGGCGATCCAAATCACTGGGTGTTGGATGGCAAAGGTATAGCATTGTTTCAAGGCAAAGAGTTCCCTCCCCGAAATGGCTCTCCAAATGTGGTTAACATTGAAGTCGGAGGGCTTATCGGTGTTGTCATTTGGCACTACAAGACCAAAAATGTTTGCACATTGGTCCAAGGTTAACCTATGGTCTTGATTACAAAGTCGGAACTCCATAGAAACACTTCTCCGTCTATTAGTGACGATTCGAAGACTACACAAAAACTCGAGGGTAAGACTGAGGTAAGTATCCTCATGGGCATAGAATAGCTTCCCGAGACCCAAACCATCGAAGAACATCTCTGTTTGATACCATATACCGAGAACTTCTAAAACAGCGGTATCAATAAATTGAGTGGGCTCGTAACGCTTACCTAGCAAATGAACGAATTTTTGGCGGTGTTCATCGCAAGTAAAGATTACCTCGCGGAAGTATTCGAGTTTTTCAACACCTTGTATCATCACATTGTGATGGCCCCTTGCCTCCCTTGGAGTGGATGAAGAAGTACCCTTGCGCTTCTTAGGTGCAGTCTCGGCGGATTTCTTGCCCTTGCCTCTTATGTTCATCATTTTTGGTTGAAAAGTTAGGGTTTTGGGTTGATTTTTGTGCTGGGGATTTTTGAGAGATGATGATGTGAGATTTTTAGGAGATAAGATAAGGAAAATGAGGGATGGTGGGGGTGTTTATAAAGGAAAACGGGTGGGAGTTGAGCGGATAAGGGCTGGGCTCGGGCGGATAGATTGAGAATTCGGCTGAAAATTGAGGCAATTCGAGCGTCCTGTGTGAGAGACGAGCGTCTCGTTGCTGTAATCTGAGCGTCTTGATGAGAGGACGCGTGGATTCATAGACAGGGAGCCTGGATATTTTGCCAGCGGTTGAGGACAAGCATATTGTCTTGGAGACAGGCGTCTTGGGGGAGACGAGCGGATTCTTGGGAATCCGAGCGGATTCACATCCAGTTCAGAATTGTTTCTAAGGCTCCGTTCAGGACGAGCGTCCCAAAACCAATACGAGCGTCTTCTTTTTGAGACGGACGTCTTCCTTACAATCCGAGCGGATTTCAAGTCAGTTGTAACACCCCCCCCATTTATTTAGGAGCCTTTAGCAAGTCATTCCCAATAAATAGGAAGCAACTATGGTGTAAGTCGAGCTCACGTCCTAATGCTCCCAAGTCAGCTAATCTTTAGTACCTGTCAAATCTGCTCCCCATTATGGTTCATCACAGATGTTCACGAATACACGGTCAACCATGAGGTTGAGTAGAAAACTAAACAATGAATAATATAAAGCTACTAGCTTTAACAATGTTACATAAACAAGCTCCACAATCATCAGTCCGTCCACCCATACCATGGCACATAACTTCCAGTCGCACATCCACTTCTAGATACACAGTCAAACTTCTCTTCTAGACACACAGTCATACTCCACTTCTAGACACACAGTCATACTTCTCTTCTAGACATACAGTCATACTCCACTTCTAGACACACATTCATACTCCCGGACACACAGTCCCGCCTCAGACACACAGTCCACTCTAACAATAATAGAATCCAGCAAGACAATAATAATTCCACAACATATAGATACCCATAAGAATAATAAATTAAGCTACATCCAATCCATTTAACTCAATATGCCAAGCAAGGAATAAGACAATAAGAATAACATTCGATTGAGTAGTTTCCTACCTCGTCGGCAAATCCAATTAAAGCAATCCAAGTAAATAGAAATCCAATAACAAAGCTTCTCACAACTCCGTCACCTAGACAAGTAATAATAATATTTATAATCACTAATTATAATTAGTAATTACTCAATTTATATAATTATAGAATTTATTGTTTTAATTATATTTCCCCGTATAAAAGAATAATACAAACCCGTCTTAAAATAAGTAAATCTCACTATCAAACAATCTACCCAATTAAAAATACGATTTAAGCTAAATAACACATACATGTTATACATTAATATTGCCCTCTAAAACTACTAACTTACGCACTATGTATATACTCTTGTCACAAGTCACAACATGTAAACTTACTACACTATGTCCTGTCATCCATAAGATCATACAAAACCATACATGCATCATAGTCCATCCTTAATCTATAGTGTAATCACCCAACAACAGCATTCTTTCGCTCGCATTAAAAATGCCAGCACGTACAACTCCATACACGGAAAACCACTAAACCAATGAACCCGAGTGCGACGCACCATACCACGCACCACACTACGAACACACTACCACCACACCTTACACCACGACAACAACAAACAACCCAACAAAAACAACATATACAACTCGCCAACTACCGCCACCACACACACCACCAGCAACCACCACCGTGGTCTCCTCTGAACCACAGTGGTCCCACTAGCAGCAGCCCATCCTAGTCACGGTCTAAGCCGAGAGCGAAGGTCCTAAATTAGCTACCATATACACGACTTCAACAATAAATCAACAACCCCTGTTTTTCCCCTGTTTTCGCGCAACTCCGGTAACCCTCGCACGACCCACCACCAACAACGACCCTAAAACCACCACTATGGTCGACCCACCTCAACGGACCCAACCAATCCAGGTTCGACTCAAGCAAACCACGGCAAGGAGCGTAAATTCGGTTTTAACATGTAAACAACAACCCATAAACAACTTTCGAAATTACGACCACCCACCCATAAAGCCACCGCCTTTGCCACCCTTAACCACCCACATAAGTTTACCCAACACCAGGAACCACCCTACCCCAAACCCATGTCAGTCAAGCCTCGGTTTTGGTTCAAAACCATATAAAACGTGTAAAATAACATAAGCAACCACCCATAGAAACCCCCTTCAAACACCCATATCTCGACGGTCAATGGCGGTCAATGGTGGGTCCGGTCACTCCCTGGTGGTCCACGGCCAAGGTCATAGTCTCGAGTCAGTCAACGGTGGTCTAATTAACAAGTTATTTTAGTCTTAAGACAAGTATGTTATGAGACGATTAGAAAATTACCTTGTGACGATTTCCTAGCTAGTTCTTTCTTCTCTTTTCTCTTTTGTGAATTATTTTCTTCAAATTTGATGAATAATTAATATTATTGTTAGGTTTACCATCTATTTATATTGGTAGGTTAAGGTTATAAGGAAACCAATTAGGAAAATATGTACTTATCATACTATTATTATTATTATTATTATTATTATTATTATTATTATTATTATTATCATTATTATTATTACTATACAAATACGATTATTATTATTACTACTATTAAAATCACGAGTACACATGGCCCAAGTCGTACTTGCAACCCAATCCAATTCACGTCTTGCTTTATTATTTTATTATTTAATTATCGTCTTGTATACAATTATTAATTATAACGCCTTTAATTAATTATTCAAATTACGTAAATTAGTATATGGATTACATTAAATTAAGGGGTATTACAGTCTTCCCCCCTTAAAATGAACTTCGTCTCGAAGTTCACCCAAAAATGCTACAAAAGTCTCATGAAACCATCAACGCATCTGACTGCTATTTCAACTCATTATCATTGTAACACAATTAACTTACTTAATCATTATCAAACCATTTCATACTTATCAAAATATATCCCAAAATAAACTCAAAACAAAAAAAATTATCACAAAATAAACATAAAACGTGAGGTGTCACATTCTACACCCTAAAAATAAACTGCGTCCCGAAGTTTCGGAACTACTACTACTTTATTAAACTACTAACAACTAAAATACTTAAGTAAATGATAACTCTAATCCTCTCAATAAATACTAGTTACCCTTCTCCCCATTCCCCTGTACTCTACTAGTTGTTTCAAATGTCTTCTCACCATTACCCTGATCACCTCCATTGCCTTGCCTATAGTTGTAGCTTCTCTGGGTACTCCATTGCCCTGGATTCCTATTGCTCCCAATACTTGGTAACAAGGTTTGATAGTTCCTTTGGTTTCAATTTCTATAGCCTCCATTTCCATTGTTTTACCTTGCTGGTGTTCTGCATTCCCTTGCCTTGTGTCCGTACTTGCCACATGCGTAACATACTTGCTTTCCCGCAATACCAACTCCACTACCAGCTCCCATGCCCCCATCATATCCAAATCCACCATATGTCCTTTTACTTACCTCATCACTCACACCTTCAGTCTTCATTTTCTCCCCCTTTTCCTTCTTCCATTCCTTCTCCTTCTTCTCTTTCTTTAACATGTCAGCAATCCTCTCTGTGTGCCCAGCTCACTGTTAAACATCATCCATGGTACTTGGCTGACCAACTGCAAGCCTCTTCTTAATAGTGTTTGTTAATCCTTTTTCAAACCTGAGCGCCAACATCTCATCACTAAAATTCAAATCAGCTACATATTATGACAATTCCATAAACCTATTGTGATAGCTCTCCACCGTCATTTCATCAGTCATCTTGAAAGAATCAAATTCAGCTCTCATTTTACTCCTAATATGTTCTGGTACGAATACAGCTCTCATATTCCCCTTGAAACCCTTCCAAGTGATAAAAGGTTCATCACTCTCCCTCCAAGCTTCCCTTATGACCTCCTTACTACGATTTCACCACAAACCCGTTTTTTCCCTCAGATAGTAAGCAGCTTAATCTACTTGCAACTCCGCAGGACATCCTAGCAACTCAAAAAGGTTTTCAAACTCCCTATGCCAATCCCCAAGTAAAGATGGTTCACCTAATCCGTCATATTTCATCGGGTTATGCCTTGCAATATTAGCACTCATCTTTCTTTGGATCCGAATCGACCCCTTAGCCTTCGATTGCCCACGTCAAAGCCTCATTCATAGATATCAAATGGACAATCTCCTCCTGGGACATGGTAGAGGGTGTAGGTGTAGATCTCTTTGGAGGCATGGTTCTATAAAAGTAAAACAAGACAACATAAGTTTCTACCCGAGTAAAGATGGCTTAACATTTTAAATATTCTATACTTACAAAGATAAGGTGTGGTCAATTATATTCTTTCTTACCCCCTCCCTAGGTCCTCCTATTATCACTCCCACCTTTCTTACTATCATAGGTTAAGAACTGATAAAACATTTACATTAAACTTTTGGTAAAACCCGTGTTTTCAGAAATCAAAGTCAAGCTGTAACTTTCAAAAATCACCATGTTGAGATTTTATACTTTCCAGAGAACATAAAGAGTTTTCAAACATGAGAAAAAAAATTAAGCCCAAATCCCGAATAATCATTTTATAAAGATTTTTATAATTAAGTGGGTCCAAACAGAAACTGATCAACAATCTGTCAAAAACTTTGGTCATCTTGTAAAAATCACTATTAATTGTCGAAAATTTACCTTGTAACGTGGCTTATTAATTTAAAAACATATTTGAATCTATTAAATAGTGGAATTAGAATTAGGCCAAAATATTAAGTACAAGTTAAATGAGAAGTTTTATAAAATCACTTGTCGAAAACATAACTATACACGAACATTCTGACCACTTTCCACTAAAATATTTATTTCTCCCAAACCTTAAGACTTTTAAACATGCAACCAACGTCATTGAAAAGATAACTCCATGAGTTATTACTCATAAAAATTTCAACCTTATACGATAAACAGAGGTTAAACGGTAGCTAAATCAAATAGGGGTAAAATCTGACAGCTAAGGTTCAAATTCTACATTCCTTTTAACTAGGACACCAGCCCTCATTAACACCCTCCTATACTTGTATCAACCCATCTTGGTCATCAAACTCTCACACACGACTAGTATTTACTCTAAAGCATTCATATCGTCATTTTAATCATTTCATAATATTGTAAATAGCATGGTTTCGGGATTCACATAACCGCATATCGCTAGACATGATACTACTATAATCATCCAATCAAATAATCAATATCAATTCACAATTACTTCATGCTTATGATAAAAACAATTCAATCATCAAATTCTCATTTCATCCATTCCACTCTCCTTAAAATCAAGGTTATGTCCCGTAACCTCGCTCATCAACGAAAAAAATACACATACAAGGTAACCATTACTCCTAAAAAAATAAACAAAATTCATTTTAAATTACCCCACTCTTCATTATCTCTCAAGGTAACCGGTTCAAAACTGGAAGGGTCGGGGTTCGGAGTGAGGGTACCTTCTCAACCTAAGCCAAAAGGGCTCCAAACAGTTCCTACCCGGGGTTCATTTTATTAGACACATCCTAAATTCATTATTATATTCATTTGTTAGGCCTGAGGATCGTTTTGCTATGATACCACTTTGTAACACCCCCATTTATTTAGAAGCCTTTAGCAAGTCATTCCCAATAAATAAGACTGTTACCATCTCGGTTGCCCGAGGTAAATGATACAAATTAAAACAAACCAAAGTACTTTAATAACTTTAACTGAAATAATGGTTTTATTACATTGCCAACCGATTAAATTTAAACCTTAACATTGCAATATACTACGTAGCGGAAATTACATAAATAAAGTTGTATAAGTCAGCTAAGTGATCTAGACAGCAACTATGGTCCACCTCGAGCTCACGTCCTAATACTCCCAAGTCAGCTAATCTTTAGTACCTGTCAAATCTGCTCCCCATTATGGTTCATCACAGGTGTTCACAAAAACACGGTCAACCACGAGGTTGAGTAGAAAACTAAACAATGAATAATATAAAGCTATTAGCTTTAACAATGTTACATAAACAAGTTCCACAATTATCAATCCGTCCACCCATACCATAGCACATAACTTCCAGTCACACATCCACTTCTAGACACACAGTCATACTTCTCTTCTAGACACACAGTCATACTCCACTTCTAGACACACAGTCATACTCCCGGACACACAGTTCACTGGACACACAGTCCCGCCTCAGACACACAGTCTAAATACTCCTGGACACACAGTCCACTATAACAACAATAGAATCCAGCAAGACAATAATAATTCCACAACATACAAATACTCATAATAATAATAAATTAAGCTACATCCAATCCATTTAACTCAATACGCCAAACAAGGAATAAGACAATAAGAATAACATTCGATTGAGTAGTTTCCTACCTCGTCGGCAAATCCAATTAAAGCAATCCAAGTAAATAGAAATCCAATAACAAAGCTTCTCACAACTCCGTCACCTAGACAACTAATAATAATATTTATAATCACTAATTATAATTACTAATTACTCAATTTATATAATTAGAGAATTCATTGTTTTAATTATATTTCCCCGTATAAAATAATAATACAAACCCGTCGTAAAATAAGTAAGTCTCACTATCAAACAATCTACCGAATTAAAAATACGATTTACGCTAAATAACACATACACGTTATACATTAATATTGCCCTCTGAAACTACTAACTTACGTACTATGTATATACTCTTGTCACAAGTCACAACATGTAAACTTACTATGCTATGTCCTATCATCCATTGGATCATACAAAGCCATGCATGCATCCATTGGATCATACAAAGCCATACATGCATCATAGTCCATCCTTAATCTATAGTGTAATCACCCAACAACAGCATTCTTTCGCTCGCATTAAAAATGACCAGCACGTACAACTCCATACAAGGAAAACCACTAAACCAATGAACCCGAGTACGACGCACCATACCATGCACCACACTACGAACACACTATACCACCACACCTTACACCACGGCAACAACAAACAACCCAACAAAAATAACATATACAACTCGCCAACTACCGCCACCACACACCACCACCAGCCACCACCGTGGTCTCCTCTGACCCATAGTGGTCCCACTAGCATCAGCCCATCCTAGTCACGGTCTAAGCCGAGAGCGAAGGTCCTAAATCAACTACCATATACACGACTTCAACAATAAATCAACAACCCCTTTTTTCCCCTGTTTTGGCGCAACTCCGGTAACCCTCGCACAACCCACCACGAACAACGACCCTAGAACCACCACTATGGTCGACCTACCTCAACGGACCCAACTAACCCAGGTTCGACTCAAGCAAACTACGACAAGGAGTGTAAATCCGGTTTTAACATGTAAACAACAAACCATAAACCACTTTCGA
This sequence comes from Silene latifolia, assembly GCF_048544455.1. Lineage (NCBI taxonomy): Eukaryota > Viridiplantae > Streptophyta > Magnoliopsida > Caryophyllales > Caryophyllaceae > Silene > Silene latifolia. The sequence continues at coordinate 381,747,923 of NC_133538.1, read as the reverse complement.
AATTACGACCACCCACCCCTTTGGCACCCTTAACCACCCACATAAGCTTACCCAACACCAGGAACCACCCTACCCCAAACCCAGGTCAGCCAAGCCTCGGTTTTGGTTCAAAACCGTATAAAACGTGTAAAATAAAATAAGCAACCACCCATAAAAAACCCCCTTCAAACACCCCTATTTCGAAGGTCATTGGCGGTCAATGGTGGGTCCGGTCACACCCTGGTGGTCCACGGCCAAGGTCATAGTCTCGAGTCAGTCAACGGTGGTCTAATTAACAAGTTATATTAGTCCTAAGACGAGTATGTTATGAGACGATTAGAAAATTACTCGCGATGACGATTTTAAATTTGTTTCTTTCTTCTCTTTTCTCTTATGTGAATTATTTTCTTCAAATTTGATGAATAATTAAAATTATTGTTAGGTTTACCATCTATTTATATTGGTATGTTAAGGTTATAAGGAAACCAATTAGGAAAATATGTACTGATCATACTATTATTATTATTATTATTATTATTATTATTATTATTATTATTATTATTATTATTATTATTATTATTATTATTATTATTATAACACCCGCGAATTTCTCATTTTGATATTTATAATTTATTTAACCTTTTAATTACTTTATTTTATATTTTTATATTATTTAATTTTATTAATTGTATTTTAAACATAATTTCTATAAAAGTAATATATTAAAGTTGAATTTATAAAAAAATACGTGTTTTTGTCGGATAATAATAATATTAATAATAATAAAGTTCCGTCCTAGATTATAGTAGGTTTAAAATGAAATTCCGTCTAGCTATAGACCGTCACATTTTCACATGTGAGGCTAATCTATTCTCAACCAATCCCGTATCAACAACACATATCTACCTAGCTTTATTACCACTCACTAAAATATTAATAATTGTTTCACACACACTCACCCTTTTGCCCAGTCCCAACCCGTTTTCCTTTCTAATTCCCCCTTCCTTTTTTAGAAAATTCCTGTAAAAAAACAACCATGACCTTGCAGCTACAAAACGAGACCACGACACCATTTTTGGCGGAGCTTTAAACCAAGATTTCGTCTTCATTTCTTCACCATTCCTCTTAATTTTTGTACTATTCTCCTCCTTACTTCCTCCTTCATCTTTCAAGGTAATAAAGTCTCATTTTTGTGGTGGTTTCGTTTTTCTCCGTCTTATAAAAGTGTCGTATTTTAGGTTCTTTATCCCGTTTTCTTGCTCTTTAATGAAGGATTTGAAGACCCGGAGTAAGACTCATGTTTTGGGGACAGTTTATTCGAAGAATAAGGAGCGTTTAAGGTAACGGTGATAGGTTACTCGACAAAATGTCGAAATTTAGACTTATATGTCGTTTCTCATGCTCTTATATGTTAAAGATTGGTTCTTTATGCTTTACTCACTTGTATGCTCGAATTTATTGTGTTAAACTCCGTCTTAAACCTTGTTTTAATGGGGGTCGAAATATAACTAAATTTGGCCAAGTAAAAACGTGAATGAATGAGTTGTGAGACGATTTTTGTGATCGTTTTTGGTCTATTTTTGGTGGGTGGTTCGAACCAACTCTCTTATTTCTGTCTCAAGGGTATATCCAAGTATGATATGGGTCCTTTGTGTGGTTAATATCCGCCTTGTAACATGCTTAAAAACTTGTCTTAAGACGGACGCAAAACTGGTAAATGAAAAGTGAAACAGGGGACTGTTTTGGGTGTTTTTGGACGCGATTTGTGAGCTGAAATTTTTGTTGGTTCGAGTCAATTTGATTACTCACGTCTTGTGTGTATATACATAAATGAATATGGTCTTTTGTTTGGATAGATTCGGCCTTGTAACATACTTAAAAACTTGTCTTAAGACGGCCTCATGAATTTGCTAGAAAAACCAAATAAGTTGATGAAGAGTGACTTTTGTGGACTGTTTTTGAGTCGATCCCACAGATGATTTGAACCAAACAGTTGATTTCCGCCTCCTATGTATATCCAAGTATGTAATGGGTTGGTGGTATGCGAGAAACTTCACCCTTTTCATGCTTAAAAATTCGTCTTAAGACCGTCACAAAAGAACTTTATAAACCGTAAAAAAAATGGACCTTGTCGAGCAGTTTTCGCGGGCTGTTTTGACGGGTTTCTTTATGTTAAATTGAACCAACTTCCTTGCTATTATCTCAAGTGCATATACATTTTTGGATTGGGTCTTTTGTTTGGGTGAAATACTTCTCAGTTTGGCCTAGAAAACCGTCCCAAGACGGCTGGACAGGAGGGGAATTACTGAGTTGTTGGACTAAATGCATGCTGCGTTTTTTTTTGGTGTGTTCTATATTGTTGTCTTTGCTTCTTTCGTCTGCTGCGTCCGGTTGTGCAGGGTCTGCCAAGTTGGTTACGGGCAGTGGCCAGGCCATAATTTGCGTACTGTCGGTCATTAGATGCTCTAGTTATTCAATTAGCACGCATCATTATTTTGTGCAGTTCGCAACCGTATTTCCTCCTCTGTTCTATGCCTTCCTATGTCCTATTTTAAGCCTTGAACATGACTTGTAGTTTTGGGCCCCACTTATATTGTGGGTGCATTTGGCGCCAAGTTTAGTATATGAATTATTAATTTCCGTCTCGTGTTTTATATAACGTGACACTCGTAAATATCGTTCTTTTACATATTAAACTTACATTGTTTAATTCATTTTGAATTTGCTTGTTGGGCCTCAATTCTTGTATCTTTTGGACTCGATTTCTTACTCTATTTGGACTCACTTTCCTATTTTAATTGGACTCATTTTCTTGGTGTGTTAGGGTTCACCATCATTAAATTGTTGGGCTCACCACAATTTAATGGTTGGGCTCATTTTCTCACTTGTATTAGATTTGTTTGTATTCCGTAAATTCACATCACGTAAAGTATCCATTACTACTTATTATATTTTATTTATTTTATTTAACCGGCATGTTAAATTATGAAGGAAAATATTTATTAATATAATACTTGTATGAAATATTTATTATAAATAGTTACTTGTAGTGAGTCATACTCTAGATAATGTCTAGTATTGTTCGGTTGTGTGAGTCTTGGTTCTACCGGATACTAGGGGTGAGCCAGAGGCCCTCTAGTTGCGGTATGAACGTCGGGAGTGATGTTCTCATCCGTACTTATGGCGATGCAGGCCATAAGTATGAATGTGACATTAGTCATCCCGTCCCTGTGTCTTGGTCCTATCGGATACTAGGGGTGAGCCAGAGGTACTCTAGTTGCGATATGATTCGTCGGGATTGATGTTCCCATCCGTACTTATGGTGAGATGCAAGCCATAAGTATGAATGTGACATTAATAAATCCGTTCTATGTGCTTGTTTGTTGTGCTTGTTTGTTGTACTTGTTTGTTGTATTTGGCCATGTTTTAAAGGTAACCGCTGAGCCAGATACTTGTTTGTTGTGCCTCGGACATGTTTTAAAGGTAACCTCTGAGTCGGGCACTTGTTTGTTGTATTTGGCCATGTTTTAAAGGTAACCGCTGAGCCAAATACTTGTTTGTTGTACCTCGGACATGTTTTAAAGGTAACCTCTGAGTCGGGTACTTGTTTGTAGTATTTGGACATGTTTTAAAGGTAACCGCTGAGCCAGATACTTTATATGTTGTGTCTCGGACATGTTTTAAAGGTAACCTCTGAGTCGGACACTTGTTTGCAGTATTTGGACATGTTTTAAAGGTAACCGCTGAGCCATATACTTTATGTGTTGTGCCTCGGACATGTTTTAAAGGTAACCTCTGAGTCGGGCACTTGTTTGTAGTATTTGGACATGTTTTAAAGGTAACCGCTGAGCCATATACTTTAGAGGTCGTGCCTTGGACATGTTTTAAAGGTAACCGCTGAGCCAAGGTACTTAATGATTTGTATCTCGGACATGCTTTAAAGGTAGCCTCTGAGCCGGATGCTTTGCTTATTATGTGATGTTAGTAGTCCCATTTCGTGTATTGTATGTTATTTGGTTTTTAAGTTCATGGCTAAGGTTTCCATTCACATGTATTATTTTGTAATCTTGTTAATCCGTGACATATGATATTCTATTGTATTTATAATTGTATTATCATTTATGACGTTTTGGTTGGATTGTCTCACATGGATGTATCATATGCCTTATATACGATTTACTACGCATGTTTTGAATGTTAGTCTCATGTCTCAATGCTTGCATCAAATGGTTATATCTATGATGTTCTAATATGTTCTTGTTTATCTATGTTTTGACATTTTGTGGCTGGGAGAACCTTGAGTTACTCCCCACTGACTGTGGCGTTCATGTTTACATGAATGACAGGTTGTGAAGTTGCTTACGTGAGGAAGACGTGTGGGCTAGCGAGAACTAAACCTTGGACTAGTAGTTGGTTTATTAGGATTGTTTAGACTCCCCTTTTATCTTTTGTCATTCGAGGGATATATTTTCCTTCACCTTTGACTATCGCGTTTGTATAATTTAATCTTTATTTCGGCATTATTTATTTGTCTTTTAGATTTTTTTTATGAACCCGCGCTTTATAAACTTTAAAAGTTTTAAAAATTTCCTAAAATTCCGCATTTTATAAGTTATATTTTCCGCGTTATTGCGGGGGTTCACAATTATTATTATTATTATTATTATTATTATTATTATCATTATTATTATTACTATACAAATACGATTATTATTACTACTATTAAAATCACGAGTACACACGGCCGAAGTAGTACTTGCAACCCAATCCAATTCCCGTCTTGCTTTATTATTTTATTATTTAATTACCGTCTTGTATACAATTATTAATTATAACGCCTTTAATTAATTATTCGAATTACGTAAATTAGTTATATGGATTCCAATAAATTACGGGGTATTACATCAGTGCTGAATTAAACTCATGGCAAGGCTCAGGACGAGCGTCTTGTAGTCGGGACGAGAGTTTCGTGTCGTTCTTCGTCAATCCGTTGTTTCCTTCATTTGGGTTCTTTCCCTTGCACCCTTTTATGATTCCTTCTTATCTTTTTCTGAAAATATGCTTAATAAATGGGTAAGAAACCCTCTCTCACCACTCTCATGTAAGAAAATGCAAGAAAAACAAGGGTATATACAATATTTATATAATGCAAAGATTATGGGAAGGAATATATTACAATTGGTGGTTTGAGATAGAACTCCACCAAACTAGTATCGGAATTCTTTGTCCATAGAGCTCAAGGCTCTTAGAAAAAGGTCAAAGGCTTGTGAATAAGCCCCAAATAAGCATAGATATGGGTTGCTCCAATTCAAAATAAAGCTTGGCCAAGGTAGTTTGTCATTCATTCTCTTTTTCACCTTGCTCTTGGCACTTGAATATTTGCAATGCTTCCAATAAGTAAGCCCATGATTCTTGTCAATATTAGGAATGAAGTTTGGCTTATTTTCGTCCAGAGGCTTCTACTTACCATCTTCTTCCTCAATTTCGGTGATGATGATAGCACTTTGATTACTCAATCCTTCCAAGGTAGAAAGAGAATTTTCACAACATTGATGATGGGATAGCTTAGGAATTGAGATTGTGGGTGCCAAATCTCCACAAGTGAGTTTATTTGCAAGTTTGTTCTTGAGCTTTTCCACCAAGTACCCTTTATATGTCGATTTGACTTTTTGGAGAAGATCCACTATATCATCTCCAACAATCATAGGTTCCATGGTGGGTGTGAAATGGTCTTCATAGGCAATACGGAAGAGGCAATCATCTTCTTCATGATAAGAAATCTAAAATTTCTCAGGATGGGTTCCTCAATTAAGGTGATCTCACAAGTTTCTTCTTCCTTATTCCAAAAGTCCTTGCAAAACACATAAGCTTCTTTCACGGTCTCATCATCATGGCTATCCTCATAAGAATCATAAATGGGGCTTCATCTCTCTCCAATAATCCTTCCTCCACCATCTCAATATTCACATCAAAAGTCACACCCTCATACTCATAAAGGCTAATAGTAATTGGTTTACTCAACCACATGTCTTCTCCATCGAACACAACACTTTCGTACTCATAAGAGCTCAAGGGGATTGGCTCTTCCCACTTCTCATCTTCTATATCAAAGGCCACCCCTTCAAACTCGCATTCATGGACAACGTTGAAGGATTGGTGGGGAGTAGCCACTTGGGCTTCCTTCATTTAGGCAATTTGATTTGCCAACTCCTCACCATGGGTGACAATATTTTAAAGAACATTGTCTCTATTTTGGTTCTCCTCTAGCACTTATTTGAAGAAGTTTTGTTGATCTCCCGTCATTTGGAAAAATTATACTTTCGATGTCAAAGTTAGGCTCATCTTTTTGTTGTGGGTGGGTGTAAGAGTGGTTGTATTGTGTTATTTAGAATTCATTGTAAGGTGGGCCTTGGATGGGTGGTTAATGTGGATATTGGATTTGGTGATTTTTGTGAGAAAATTTGGGGTAGTATTTAGGATTTTCGTTGTATGAGTAGTAAGGTAGGTTTGTGTTGACTTGCTCCTCAAACTCCCCATGCCCATAGTCATACTCAAAAGATCCATCACAAACTCCATAAGTCAAGTCTTGATCCATCATCATAGCTAAGACAAGGAAACAACTACAAGCATGGAAACTACAAGAAAATGGTAAGAACGACCTTGAGGAACCAGTTCCTCAAGGTTAAAGCACAAGAAACGAAATTCCCAAGGAACCAAGGCTCCTCAAGAAAAAGCACAAATAAACATAGACAAACGAGTAAGAACTTAATCACATAACATCGTCCCCGGCAACGGCGCCATTTTGATGATAGAAGCGAGTCGTTGTTCACTCCATCAAACACATTTATAATCTCAACAAACAACTAGTTTGTGGTTAAGTCGAGGTCGATCCATGGGACGGTTGTGCTTTGGGTTCTAAGTCTATCTATCTCAATTTATGCTAGTGTCACAATTGATTTGGGTTTGTAGTTGTGTCCTAGACTAATGCAAGCAATAAAGTAAACAAATAATAAAGCGAATAAAGATGTAGACAATTAATAAAGGATATTAGGATGTCATGGGATCATAGAGGATTCATGGGAGTTGATCATACAAACATATTCTCAATTATATTCCCATAGCCGAATCGATTTGATTTTACAACACCTACAAGTCGACTTAATCCTTTTTATTCAACTATATGCATGGTATAATGAGACTCAAATTGGTTTATATGCATACAAGCCTCATTGAAAAGATAGGTGATGGGTAAAAAATGCAAGGATTCATAGGCTAGCATTTCATCAAACATAACATGTGCATAAGTTGAAATCACCACAAGCAAGCAAATTAATTATGAAAACATATTAGATTAAGCATGAATCAATCCACGTGTTGGTTTCCCCTAATTACCCATTAATCCTAGCTAAAAGACTACTCACTCATTATCATGGGATACATGTCATTAATGGTGTCAATCATCACAACAAGTATAAACATGATAAGAGAATGAGGAAATAAAAAATAAAGGGTAAAGAGATTATACCAAACTTAGGGTGATCCAAATAATAAAGCAAAGGATAATAGAAAAAAACTTGATTGATTGATGAAGAGTTGTCAATTCTCCAATAATGACCCAATAGTTTTCAATTACCCAATAATAATAAACTTGAACAATGATTGGGGAAAGATTAATGTGTAATGATTGAGATTAATCTATTCTAATCTACTCCTAATCTAATCTAAGAGAACTTGATTTATTCTAAGGGAACTTAATCTAAGCTAAGAGTCCCTCTCTTGATTATTACAAATGGAGTATATATAGTGGTACATCATTAGGTTAAGTAAGGATAGATTAGTAAATAACAATGCTATATTTTAAAGTGGGGAAATGCAAGTCTTGCGAGGAGATGAGAGTGCTACCACAATCCGCTTGGACCAGGATTGGAGACGCTCGGTTCAGGAGGGGAGAATCCGCTCGTCTCTTGCACGGGACGCTCGGATCATACTATGCCAGTCCGCTCGTCTTGTGTCCAATCCGCTCGGATTGTTGCACAGTGTGATCCTTTTGCTTCACGGCCTTTAATCTTCGCATTACTCCTTATTCTTGCTTTGTCGGTCCTCGTTCTTGCCTCCTCTTCATACTAGTCCATCCAAGATCGTCAACAAGCTTCCTAATATGCACAAGAGACGGGAAATCTGCCTCATTATCTTCTTTCCTACAAGACATACAATGCAATAGGAAAGCAAAATAGGAAGGAATTGACGGATAAAATGGTCATGAAATGCTATATTAGTATGCAAAATAGGCTCAATTAGGGAACTAAATGTGCGCAATTAAGAGTCACATCAGTCATGCAAGAAAGATTTTCGCGGTTGGTTTTAGGAATTAGGGAAGATGTAGGCTTCCCTATTTCAAAAGGTAGATATTTTCGTGATGATATATAAAATTTAAGAATATTACTCCGGAAAATTCCAGAATTTTCCAACTCAGGTTTAAGACGATTTAGAAAATGGAAACGGTTTTGACCCTTACTCCAAAGGAACTCAAATTACTATCAAAATGACCGTATCGGCGTGTAGATGACAACCATGAGGTTGACTCGACTGCTTGAGCTATCTCGTGTCGACGAACTTACGAAATGTCATAAATCGCTCCGCGTAATTAAACATGCGGCCCAATCATCACTGTTGGTAGGCGGGAGGTGCAGAAATGAGGTGTCTACAGTGGTCGGTCAAAACGAGCTCAAGCTCAAGCTCGAGCCGAGCCCGAGCTCAGCAAAGCTCGGCTCAAAAGCTCGTTTGGGCTCGTTTATAAATTTATTTTGTATGCATCTTTATGTTGTAATATTATGTTTATTTCAAATTATATGTTATTTAGACATTTATATAAATATATTATGATATAATATTCTTAAGTATTTTATAATTTAGTTGTTTTTCAAAAATATTTATATTTAATTAGATTTAAAAGTGAGAAGGTGAACATATATAATGACAAAACGAGCTCGAGCTTTTCCCGAGCCGAGCTCGAGCCTCAATTTGTATTATTATTAAGATGAATTATAATGAGCATTGTAGATACCCAGTATATGTCGAGTCTCCAACAGATACCCGATGATTATCAGACTACAACATGCTTAGGAATCGCGGCGTTTGATCGACATTATTGTAAAACTATACGTCGGAAAACTTAAAACGATTTCGAAAACAAAACTTTTCAAAACCTCTCAAAAGTACCTAGAGTGTTTAATGCATGACGACGGGGTAGCAATGACACTAACTAGAGTCAAAACGAACACCGGACAAAAAACCAACTCAAAAATTCAAATCCCGACTCCAACAACAAGTCAAACCGAGTCAAACACAAAAAACAAAACTTTTCAAGACTTCCATGTTAAGTATTTTGGGAATGCTTCATGGTCAAGTACAAATTATGTCATCCAAAACATAGGATAGAACAAATCATGATTTGAATTGCTTGATAGTGACAAGACACCTCGAAAATCCGCGAAATGGCTCGCGCCTCTTCGAGCAGCCCATGCTGCCACGTCGCTCAAAACGCACACAACCACCCATTTATCTATATATACCCACCTTCACACACCATAACACCTTACGCGAGTGTCCGCCTCCTCATCTCTCCCTTAAAATTCTAGACTCGACTTATCAAGTCACAAAATGACACGTGTTTTCGACCTACCGATCGAAAACACAAGCCTTACACATTGTTTGGTACCGTCATCGTGCATTAAATCACTTGACCGACCATCTCGACCAACTACACCATCACTAAACTTAAAACACTCTTTTACATTGCTAAAACGGTTTTTAAACCGAGTTTTCCGACCAAAAAAGTTGATACACTTTCGTCGATTTCTCGTCTCAACCCTAGCATGTAAGTATGAGAGTGTAAAAATCCTCTTCTATCATGTTTTTCATCCGTTTTATGACTATAACATGCTAAAACATGCATAACATGATTCAAATAGGTTAGATGAGCCAAAACCGGATTTTAGCCGGAGACAGGGGCTTCTTGTATAGCAGGTAGGCTCGCGCCTAAACCCCCTTTCAGGCCTTAATCCAGCCGTGTTCGGTCTCATCTTCCTCTTTATTCCATTTCTTATTTGCAGTCGGTTTTTACCATTTTAAATATCTCAAATCATTTTCATAATATACTTTTAACCATGAAACATTTTTCACCCTTGGTTCCTAATACCATGACGGTTTAATTCGTGTTTCGGTGATAATATTTGGTTAATTACATTTTAAAAGGCATTTTAAAATCTTTTATTTCATTTCTTTACATTTTAAAAACAAACATATTAGTCATAAATACGAAATCATCCTTGGTTCCACATACCATGTCGGTTTCAACCCGAGTATGATGATAAACATTGACTAATCACAAATAAATGAACTTAAAACAATTAGTTCATAATCATTTTTTGAAACTATTCATGTCAAGCTTGAAAAACCGAACCCGACATCAAATATCATCAATACAATGATGATTATTCAAGTCCCATTCCTCATATCAACACAAAAGCGGTATAAACGACCTTATCAAACCAAGACGGGTTCAAACACCCCATTTTCAAACCATTTTAACAAATGTTTTAACAGTCGGAAGACGCCCTTGAACCGTCTGCTGACTCGCGCCTAAACAGGCTAATCATTTTCCAATTTTCAAACCAGGACATGCCTGTTTGCATCGTCGGATGGCTCGCGCCTATATAGGCTGCCTGATACAAACCCTGTTTCTTTCCAGCACTTGTCTAGGACGATCCTGACTTCGGATAACCCGTATACAGGACGGATCAGATGACAAATCCTCTTTTTTACATTGTATTTGCAAAAACGCCTTACTAAGACAAATGGATCACATTATGCACCATAAACCTAACTCGGTAAATAGATGTTTAATTTCTGTCTTGCATGCAAATCAACATTAAATCCAACTTGACATCAAATACTTGATACTTGGATAAAACAACCGACATAGAAGGCTCACATGTTAGGTTCAAACTTGTGGATGTGCATTCATGCATTTACCCATTTTCTCAACTTTCGCATTAAACCAACCAAGATTGATCATTAGAGACCGCTACCGCGGACGAGATTGGGTGTCCGATTAAAGGGCTTCCCAATAGGTACCTTCACCTCTTACTTAGAAACTTTGGATAGTGGACGACCTTATCCAGGGCATACGAGAGTCATTCTAGAGATAGGATGCTAAAGAGGGACGTCTCCTTATCTTTAGTACCTATGTTAAACACCGCTTTTTGCCTTGGTTGACCTAGGTATAAAGTGGATTCGAACGGTTTCCAAGCATCCCACAAATTCTTGGTGGCGACTCCGAACATCTCTTGCATCGTTTCAAGACCCCTGCCGAGACGAAACCGACCGATCTAAAACGATCCGATCGAAAGCATTTTTATGCCACCGAGCGTGGCTTTCCGACTGCTGCATGTCCACAGATTGGCGACTCCACTGGGGAAAACTAGGACACTTTTATCTTTGTGATCCCTAGATGCTGAGACTCGAACGAGGTCTTGGTTTAAATGCGTTAATTGATATTACGGTCATAGTCGAGTTCCTTGTCAGGGCCCATAACCTAACCTTTTTCGACCAATTGGCTCGTCCCGTCGGCGTGAGTCTTCTCATCCCCGCGTTTTGAATCCCGATTGAGTCAATCATACCGTTGACGTTACACATTTCTGTTTCGTCAAAGAGCTTTCATCACCTTCGAGCATGAGGTTAGGGCACCCTTCTTACACATTTTGTTTGTATTGGTATCCCTCTCCAAAATCGGTGTTTAATCGCTTGGTATGTAGCCCACCCTTTTAAGCCAAAACCCGTGTCAGCATTATGCATAATATAATGAAACTGCGAGTGCTTATGTGTTATGTGATCATAAGTCCTTCCGTGTCATTTCAAACTTTCTAAAACCCTTATTGCGCCGTTATAATGGCCGTTTCAACCTCGGGCTTTCGCCGACTGTCGCATTTCAAAAACACGCCTTTTTAGGCCGTCGTAATGACGATTTTCAAACCTAGTTATCTACAACCATTTAAAACAACACGCCTTTTTAGGCCGTCGTAATGACGGTTTTCAAACCCGGTTTTTACAACCATTTCAAAAACACCTTTTTACGCCGTTATAATTGCCGCGTCAAGACACGGATTTTAACCCGTTTCGCGCCGACACAATGGCTTTTTCAAAACCCGAAAAGGCACACACCCCTTTTCGAAACTTTTTCAAATGCCGAGGACCATACATCGTCCCCGAGACCTTTTCAAACCTTTCAAAACTCGATTTTCAAAACATACAATTTTGAATTTCAAAAATCGTCTTTGGAAAAAGTACATTGTTTTCAGAGCCGACTCAAACTCAAACCGTCCTTTGAAAACAAACTTAAGACAACTTTTCAACTGACCGACTTTCGAATATCTCCATTCTTCGGAAGCCGTCCATAAAACAACAAACGAATCTTTTTGAAAATCTCTATTTTATAAAACATCAGTCCACCATTCCGATTCCGCCTCGTGTCTATCGAGTCGAAGCAAGCGTACTTATGGGTCTTTACTTATAAGTCATCTCACCTCGAGACTCGTTTAACGGCGTCACGTCATTACGTTAGACGCGAGTCAAAGTCCGGTCAACACTGTCACATTACAAATTGTGTCACCACCGAGGCACCATACACGGTCTCCCTCGTCTTGTCGAGTCTGATCTGTTTTTCCGTCTCTCATGTTGTCTGCGTTTAGTCATTAAACCATGTCGGATTGGGATGTAATGTGAACCATTTTTCTGCCTCAGAGCCATGGACCCATCTTCAGCTTCATCCAACAACAACAATGACAACAAAAATCCCACAACTGCTCAGCTAGCCAGCCTGCTCACTGCTCTTAAGGTCATCCTGGACCGTGTCGAGACCCGTATCGACACCATAGAAAACAAGGAAACCGGATAACACAACACTCCGCCTTTGACTGAAACTGAGAAAAGGCTCAAACTCTTGGAAGAACAACTCCTAGGCCGTGGTAACAACATCCACCTTGAGAACAATAGAAGATTCGAACCCGTTAGGGATCAACTACCCGACAACTTCACCTTGACTGATGTACCCAAGTTTAAGGGAGTGGAGGACCCGCTCAATCACATTCGGGCCTTTAAGGATTACATGGCCATAAAGGGGGTCAAACAGGAACTTTTCACCCGGATCTTCCCGTCATCCCTGGAACCAATTCCCCGCCAGTGGTACTATTCCCTAGACCCCAAGAACCTTACTACTTGGGATGAAGTCGCCGTCGAATTTGCCAAACAGTATGCCGACAATGTTGAAATCCAAGCTAACACCCTCACTCTTGAGGTCCTGACTCAGAATGATAAGGAAAGGTTCACAGAATTCCTAACCCGTTGGAGGAGGGTAAGCACTTAATTGGTCACTAGGCAGAGTGAATCAACTCTGGTGGAAAACCTCCGCCCGGTTTATGCCAACTTGTTGAGATATCAAAACATCAAAACGTTCCAGGACCTACAAATCCTCGGGACCCGCATTTAAGACGATCTGCGTAAGGGTGTCCTAGCAAAAACCACCGGTAGAGGCTATCAGGGATCTACATCAAACGGATCTCGTCCTTATGGTCAAACAAACAAAATTGCTTATGGTCAAACAAACAAAATTGACGAGGTCAATCTCCTCGAACCAACCACAAAGAAAACTGAGCATCCTCAAAGAGTGTTCACAAACTTGGGGTCAACCTATGCCAGTGCCTTAAAAAGACTCATGGGCCAAGGGAAACTACAACCGATTGGGCCCACTCTGGACCCGTCTGAGGCTAAGAAAACCCGCTTCTAGAATCCTAATGCCTACTGCCAGTATCACCAGGGAAAGGGTTATGACACAGAGGCCTGCTTTAAACTGAAGCACGCCATCCAAGATATGATCGAAAAGGGGGAGTTGCCTTTACCTCCACCAACCAAAACGAACAACAAAAGAAACCCCTTGGGAATCCATGCCATCTCTGATGATGAGCCAACCTTATATTTCTCACACCTCATCCTGCCAATTGATGACGAGGTGAATGCCTTGGAGAATGATAGCCCGGAAGGGATATTCGTATTCAGCATCGCAACTATGCTTACCATGTTCCAACAAGTTGAGGAGGCTATAGCCAGTCTCTCAGAAATGATTACCCAACTTGAGGACGCCTACCACAGGTTTATTTTCAACCCACCAACACCAACACCGTGCCCGAGGGAGAGTCCTCCAAACATCCAAAACTGTCCTCGCCAGGAAGGATTGCTTCGCGACCATTCTGGCACGCACCCCACAATAATAAACCCCACAATAATCAACCCCAAAATATCAACCCCACAATAATCAACCGCACAATAATCGACCCCACAAAAATTACCCCCACAAAAACATCCCCTACAAAAACTACCCACCGAGGAATACCCCTGCACGGTACCCTCGTGATCCCGAAATCAACGGTATCTGGAGAGACGATGCGGAGGATGTCTATATAGTTCCAGGATAGGGCAAACAAGCAAAAGAGGTCGGTCATCTTACCCGGTCCGGACGCCCCTACCAAAACCCAGACAATTCAACAGCCATTCCAACGACGAATGACTGAATTGTCTCGGACGTGGACACTGAACCCAAGATTCCTGAAAACTCGATCCTTAAACAACTGCAAAAAGCAAAGGCTGAAATTTTGATTTGGTAACTGATTGCTACATCCTTTGAACATCGGCAGGCTTTACTACAAGCCTTGGGAAAGTTGACAGTTCCCTCTACCTCCTCTCGTGAAGAAGTGGTGGCACATATGACAAGGGATGTCTCCGACCTGAACAACCCGGTTGTCTTCTCTGACGAAGATATCCTTCCATTTGGAGCCAACCATAACCTGGCCTTGTACATCACCGTACAATGCCTCAAAAAGAATGTGTCTATGGTTCTGGTGGATGACGGATCCGCGGTTAATGTCATTCCCCTCAAGACGGCTCACAAACTTGGTATCAAGGAAGCTGATTTGGTCCCAACCAGCCAAGGAGTACGTGCCTATGACGGCACTCGTCGTAAGGTTGCAGGGCTTATCACCTTGACCATTGCAACTAGACCCTTGGAAAGACAAGCCAGTTATCAGGTGGTCGACATCGACGCCTCTTTTAACATGATCCTGGGATGCCCCTGGATTCACGCCGTCAAGGCCGTCACCTCAACCCTTCATCAGAAAATCAAGGTCCCTTTCAACGGGAAGACAATAACAATTCCCGCTTCCCCGATCAAGGCTATCATGAAGAAGGGAATAGCTTCTCAGGTCATTGAGGAGGACGACAGTGAAATGTTGGGATTCCAAGCTGTGAATGCCCTAACTGACGAATCAGCACCTTTTGATTGTGATCCGTTATCCAACCTCACAGTCAATAGCATTCTGATGTGCCAAGGTTACTTCCCGGGCTTACCACTCAATCCGCTGAAGAACACCTTGCCTCCTATGAAACAGGCCAAGGTCCCCAGCATCCCCTTCGGGCTAGGCTATGAGCCTACCGATGAAGACATCCATGAGATGAACCTCCTAATACAGAAGCGCAAAAAGCACGGAGTCATCCTCCGTCCCTACCATTTGACTCTCAATGGATACTTCATCCCCTAAGGAGAATCCGAGCTCTACACCGGTTTCCCAAGCCAATCTATGACTCCGTAGCTAAGGTCAAACACCCGGGTGTAGAAGTCTTTCAAGACTGCTACTTCATCCCCGACAACACCAATGCTGCGCCAACAAAATCTGAGTTGACCTTATGCCTTGACGGGCAAGTCGTTAGTCTCCTCTTTGGGGAAGACAATATCAAGCACCTCGGCTTTGAGGACATCATCAACATTGCTCTAAAAGATGACCAGTTCAATCCCACCGCCTTAATCTCTGATACTGACCCAGAGAAAGCTACACAAGGCTGGAGGAAAACTGTCAAGTGGACCGATCGCCAAAGCCGCATCCTCAAGGTCACGACTAGAAAAGGCCCTATGTTCAAAGAGGAAAGTGAAGAGGAGTCTGAGTCTGAGTCTGAGTCAGAGTCTGTCTTAGCTCCTGATACTCTTGATTTCCCGGTCAAAGACCCATTTCCACTGTTTTATTACAAACTTGTGGCTGCATCAGAGGCCGAGTCAACTAAGGTTATCCCTACTCCCATGGAAGGTAGCAACCTGGAGCTTGTTTCAGGGGCCACCTCCTCTGTTGTGTCGCCTCTGACTGCCTATGAGATGTCTGTCCTATCCGAGCTTTTCGCTCAAGTCGACTTAATGAACGCTAAGTTTCCTTATGACTCGTCTCATTTTAACTCCAATGCAATTCTAAACGAACTTGAGGAATTTTACTTGAGTGACTACCCACCTCAGCTAGCCAAAGAATTTGACAAACGAGAAGATAGGACCCCCATCATTGAGGAGACCAAACCTATTAACGTAGGGACCGACAACGCACCTCAAGAACTTAGGATAGGGACAACCCTTGACCCCTCGGAAAGACAACAGTTCATCGACCTCCTACACGAATATAAGGACGTATTCGCATGGTCCTACAAAGACATGCCTAGGATCGACAGGGAGATTGCAGAGCATATGATACCCATCAAACCCGGAGCTAAACCTGTGAAACAGAAGTTGCGCCCTGAATGGGCGCTGAAAATCAAGGAAGAAGTGGACAAACAGTTCAAAGTCGGGTTCATCAAAGTGTCCGAATACTCTGACTGGGTGGCCAACATAGTTCCTGTACCCAAGAAAGACGGGAGAATTCGGGTTTACGTCGACTTCACTGATCTGGACAAAGCAAGTCCAAAAGACGACTTCTCTCTACCAAATGTTGACATCCTGGTGGATAACACCGCCGAGCACGCCCTATTATCATTCATGGACGGGTATGCTGGGTACAATCAGATCACAATGGCTGAGGAAGACAAGCATAAGACTGCATTTACTACACAGTGGGGTACATATTGCTACACGGTCATGGCCGTCGGCTTAATCAACGCCGGAGCAACCTATCAAAGAACTGCCACCACACTCCTACATGACATGATGCACAAGGAAGTGGAGGTATACGTCGATGACATGATAGTCAAATATAAAGAGCGGGACGGCCATATCAGTGCCCTTCGGAAATTCTTCGCTCACCTTCAAAAATACAACATGAGACTAAATCCTCAGAAGTGTGCATTCGGGGTTACCTCCGGAAAACACCTGGGACACTTCGTCAGCAAAAGAGGCATCGAAATTGATCCTACCAAAATCAAGGCTCTTCAATAAATGCCTCGGCCTAAGAATGAGAAATCGATTCGAGGGTTTCTCGATCAAGTCCAATACATCAGCCGCTTTATAGCCAAGCTCACTATGATTTGCGAACCAATCTTCAAGAAGCTTCGGGCCTCCGATCACACCGATTGGGACGACGACTGTCAAAAGGCCTTCGACAGGAAAAAGGAAATCCTATCCAAACCTCTTGTCCTCATGTCGCCTCAACAAGGAATTCTCTTATCCCTATACCTGAATGTCACCGACACACCCATGGGAGCAATGCTAGCACAAACCTGAGAGTCTTCGGGGTAGGAATCCTTCTAATATCACAAGAGGGAGAACATGTTCTGATCTCAGTCAAGCTAGACTTCGTCGTCACCAACAATGCCGCCGAATACGAAGCATGCCTCATCGGCCTACAAGCAGCTATAACACTTGGCATCAAAAAGTTGTGGGTCCACGGCAATTCCTCACTCATCATCAATCAGGTGTCCGGATCATGGAAAATCCGAAGCGACAGCTTAGCACCCTACCGAGCAAAAATCAATCAAGCGGCCGAGTTCTTCGACCAAGTCGATTACTTCCACTTACCACGAGAGGAAAATAAATTTGTTGATGCCCTGGCAAAACTTGCCGCGCTCGTCAACATACCTGACAACATGACATCGATGCCCCTATGTGTCGAGATAAGGAGTGAACCAGCTCGCATCTGCGCCATCAACAACGACGAGGAGAACCATGTCGAACCTTGGTAGCAAGTTATCCTCAACTACAAAACCAAAAACGAATTCCCTCCCAACTCTGATACCAGAGGACAAAGAGTCATCCGTTTACTTGCATCACAATTCGTGATAAACCAAGAATAACTATACAAAAGAACACCCCAAGGAATTCTTTGAAAGGTTCATATACCTATTATTAGACTCTTCTAATAGTGAACAAATTAACATTTTAATTATTAGTTCTTTAGATCTAGTGCATGCATAACTAAATAAGGGATTAAATATGAAAAACAACGTCCCTTACATTGTTATATGGCTTGAAAAATTGGGCACAAATAAGGTCACCTTCCTTATTTGTTCTTGAGCTAAAATGTATTGGATAATCCTCTAAAATCCCAATGTAGAGATTTTCCTTTGATTGCACCCAAGACAAATCCCTCAAAATAATATACTAATTAACTAGATTAGTGTATTATTGTACCTTAAAATAGATTCTAATATTATCACTATTACTAAACTAGTAATCTAATATTTTGATGATATTAGATGAACAACTTCTTATTTCTAAAAACTTGTTTTAGAGAGAGGTGGAGAGAATATATGAATGAATGCATGTGAATGTTTAAGAGTAAAAATAGGAACCAAAACTACTCATAAAAGAGGAGTGTGGTCGGGTAGCATGAGGCCAAAATGGCATCTTGCTTTTGCTTTTTACTCTTCTCAATATTGTAGGTGTGTAAGAATAAGTAGAGTAGGTTTGATTAATTTATTTTATCATATAAAATAAATCACCCACTAACAACTTCCATCCTCAATATTTTGGTCCACATGTATAAAATGGACTACCATTTTATTTTATCAATTTGTCATTTGTCACACAATATGTCACATGTAGTATGTTACATGTTATTAATTAATTTAATGCATATTTATCAAATAAATATCATTTTATATATTAATTAAATTACATACTACAAATTGACTAGTGATTCTTGATCACATAAATAAAATGGGTCATATAACTATAATTCACAACATATTATAATTATAATTAACCATTCATTATTATTTCAATTGTTTCACAAACAATAATCAATTTTAGTAATAAAGCATTTTAATTACTAAAATAAATCTTATTTAATCAAATTACAATAACATACAAATATTCTCTCTCACAAATGAATTGTTCAATTTTAAGGAATTGATTAAATTGTATCGTCATACAATTAATCAATTTGTCAATTAAGGGAATTGTCCTTTAGGTGTGACCTTAAGGATCAACTGATCACCACCGTCAAACGACAATAGTGTCAAACTCTAGTTAGCCAATCATTACTTATTAATGTTGATCAGTTGACTATACAAATGAATCATCCCTTACGTATTCTTAATTTGAGATTTAAATATGTGATCGCACTATTGTTGAGGACACATACTCCAACAATCTCCCACTTGTCCGAGACAAGTGTGCGTCACCAATTCTCTTGTCCTATTACTATCTCCCACTCAATGCAAGGTGTCTCGTAGGTCGTACTTGTATTTGATCATATCTTGAGTGGTTTTGTCGATCTGGAGAGTAACTGTCTGACCGGAATTATCTACCGTAGATACCTTTCGAGCGTGGCCATACATTTTCAGTTCACTACTCCTCGAGTGGCCTTGAGATTTCAAATAACCCTAACAAGGGGGTGAACGATTCATATCGCACCATTCCCTTCATATAGCCACAGTTCATAATGACCCAAAATATACTCATTTGACCTCAGTTACGATAGTCGTAGAGCATATATTAAAGCCATTCATAAATTTGTGCCAACTTGGGCGAATAGTCTCTAGTCAAATGAATTGACTCATAAGAATACTATAGTAGCTCTTACCACGAGCATGCTTTATGAATTACCAGAACTCTATAAGCGGTCACTGCCCGACAGAGTGTCACATACAGTCCATCTATGTGATCGACTAGTCATCCCATATGACTCTATGGCACTTGAACTTGCCATCAATCGCATCACACTCTAGTAACTTCGAGACGTCACCTCCTTTAAGTAACTAGGGGTGAATACCATGTCAATCCAGTTCACTTTAATGGGGTTCAATATTATCTCAAGAACCCATTTGGATACAACAAAGTAATTAATAAATGAGTTTGTACAAAGAAACTCAAACGACAAATGCGATTTATCACATATAAACAATAAACAAAGTTTTTCATTTTATATCTCATAATCTAATACAAACTTGGCATGCGTTTCAGACCCATGGAAATAACATGTTGGTTATGCTTAGCCTGCGATAAAGGTTTGGTTAAAGGATCAGTTATGTTGTCATCCGTCCCAACCTTACAAATCGCTATTTCCTTTCTTTCAATGAAATATCTAATTACATGAAATTTTCTAAGTACGTGTCTAGACTTGTTGCTAGACTTGGGCTCTTTAGCTTGAAAGATTGCCCCACTATTGTCACAGAAGATCGTGATAGGATCTTTGGCAGTAGGAACTACCCTTAGCCCCTCCAAAAATTATCTAATCCACAAGGCTTCCTTGGCAGCTTCAGACGCTGCAACGTACTCAGCCTATGTTGTAGAATCCGCAATGGCCGACTCTTTGAAGCTCTTCCAGCTAACCGCACCACCATTAATCATGAAAACAAAACCAGCCTGGGATTTCATGTCATCTCTATCTGTTTGAAAACTCGAGTCTGTGTAACCCTTAACACATAGCTCAGAGTCACCTCCAAACACTAAGATAGAATCCTTAGTCCTTCGCAAGTACTTGAGGATGTTCTTAACTGCTATCCAGTGACTCTCACCTGGATTTTCTTGATATATACTAGTCATGCTTAAAGCATATGAGACATCTGGACAAGTTCATATCATGGCATACATGATTGATCCAACAGCGGAAGCATAGGCAATCAACTTCATACGTTCAACATCTTCGGGTTCGGAGGGAGATTGAGACTTGCTCAAAATTATTCCACTACCCATAAGAATTAAGCCTCTCTTAGACTGATCCATGTTGAAGCGTCTAAGAACCTTATCAATATAAGATTCTTGACCTAATTCCAATATCCTTTTGAGTCTATCTCTATAGATCCGGATACCTAATATGCGTTGTGCTTCTCCTAAATCCTTCATTTGGAAATTATTTCCCAACCACTCCTTGACGGAGGATAACATTGGAATGTCATCCAATAAGTAGTATGTCATCCACATACAATATTAAGAACACAACATTGCTCCCACTGAACTTCATGTATAAACATGGTTCCTCAACACTTCGAGTAAAACCATTTTCTTTTATAACATGATTAAATCGATGATTCCAACTTCATGATGCTTGCTTAAGACCATAAATGGATCTCTTAAGCTTGCATACTTTATTAGGATTTTTAGGATCTACAAAACCTTCAGGTTGCATCATATACACCTCCTCTTCTAAATGCCCATTTAGAAAATCGGTCTTGACATCCATTTGCCATATTTCATAGTCATGAAATGCGGCGATTGCTAACAGTATCCGAATGGATCTCAGCATGGCAACAGGGGCAGGTTTCGTCATAGTGAAGACCATAAACTTGGGTAAAACATTTTGCCACTAGCCTAGCCTTTTAGACATCATCATGTCCTTCTATGTCATTCTTTACTTTAAAGATCCATTTGCATTGAAGAGGTCTTTCTCCTTCAGGCAAATCCACCAAGTTCCAAACTTTATTTTCATGTATAGAACTCATTTCGGATTCCATGGCTTCAAGCCATGAAGCTGAATTGGGACTAGAGATTGCAGCTTTGTAGGTGGCGGGATTGTCACTTTCTAAAAGTAACACATAAAGACTCCTTTCCTCTTGGATAAGTCCAACATATCTATTAGGATGGCGAGAAACTCGACCAGGCCTCCTTGGTTGAGGAATAATAACCGAATTAGACGACGAAGGAATGTCTTCATGTGCCTCTACTTCGGTTTGTGGCTCTTGAACTTCATCAAGTTCAAAATTTCTCCCACTCTGTCTCTTAGAAATAAACTCACTTTCTAAGAAGACAGCTTCACTAGACACAAAAACTTTGTTTTCATGAGGTTTGTAGAAGTAATAGCCTCGAGAGGTGTTGGGGTAACCTACAAAGATGCATTTTTTGGATCGTGGGGCTAGCTTGTTATCGGTCTTTACCTTGACGTAAGCATTACATCCCCAAATCTTCATATAGGATATATTAGGAACCCCTCCTTTCCACATCTCATATGGAGTCTTTTCGGTTGCTTTTGTTGGACTATGTTCAATGATTTGATTGCGGTTTGGATTGCAAATCCCCAAAATGAGTCGGGTAACTCGGTTTGACTAATCATAGATCAAACCATATCTAGTAGGGTTCGATTTATCCTCTCGGCAACACCATTAAGTTATGGTGTACTGGGTGGAGTGAGTTGTGACACAATGCCACAACCTTTCAAGTGTGAATCAAATTCATTACTAAGATACTCTCCACCACGATCGGATCGTAATGCTTTTATCTTTTTGTTTAATTGGTTTTCTACTTTGTTTTGAAATTCTTTAAATTTCTCAAAAGCTTCACTCTTGTACTTCATTAAGTAGATATACCCATATCTACTTAAATCATCGGTGAAGGTAATGAAGTAGTCATAATTACCCTTAGCGGTGAAAGTCATTGGTCTACACACATCGGTATGTATAAGGCCCAATAGTTTACTAGCTCGAGTCCCTTTACCACTAAAAGGATTACGAGTCATTTTGCCTAGGAGGCATGATTCGCATATACCATAGGATTGAAAATCAAATGGTTTAATAACATTAGTTGAAACTAATCTTTTAATGCGATTCTCGTTAATATGACCTAATCGACAATGCCAAATGTACGAATCATTTGGATCACTTGATTTGAGTCTCTTGGATTGTATGTTATAGATGTCATTACTTGGATTTGAAGTCTCTAGAACATAAATGCCATTTATATAAGAGCCTTGGCCTATGACCAAGTCATTTCTAGAAATAATACAACAATTGTTTTTAATGGCAAAATTAAAGCCTTCTATGTCTAACATAGCAATTGAAATAATGTTCTTAGAAAGAGAAGGTACATAAAAACAATTATGAAAATACAACTCAAATCCATTTGCTAAAACAAGTGCATAAGTTCCCTTGGATGTGGCCGCTACTCTACCTCCATTCCCAAGTCAGAGATCAACATCACCCTTGTTTAACTTTTCCACGTTTCTTAGCCCCTGTAAATGATTACAAAGGTGAGAACCGCAACCGGTATCTAATACCCACATTGTAGTGGAAGTAAAATTTACATCAATAACATAAATTTCAGAAGGAATTTTACCGAGTGGAATAACACGTCCATTCCTAATATTTCCCAAATATATGGGGCATTTCCTCATCCAATTTCCAATGCCATGACATAAAAATACAAAGCTATTCGTATTATAAATTTGTAATATGAAAAACTAGTAAAAATAAAAGTGATACGAGATTACATTAAATTACAACCGAATCAATATTCCCTTTCATTATGGGTAATATCGATTAAAACTAAGGCCATGCTAAGATAAAATTACATAATTCAAAATTATATAACCAAAAAGACATTCAACAATTGAAATATGCAGCATTATAATATGTGTCTATCATGCCAAATTATGTACCAAATCGCCCTATTTAACTTATATCGTATATGTAACCCGGTTTTATGGAAATGCGTGATAATAACTTATTAAAACCACAAATCAATACTTAAATCAAATTTAAGCTCAAGTTAATTATCCTAACACTATTAGGACACAAAAATTAGTCATCACTCAATTTTTGACAATAATTCAACTTGATTTAATTTTATGCTCATTTTTTTACCTTAAAATCATAACATTTATAAAATAAATCCAAATTAAATTACAATAATTTTGAATTTTGAATTTTAAATTTTTGAATATTCTGGAATATATCCACGACACTCATAATATCAAAAATTATGGTTAAAATCTTTGAATTTATTTTGAGAAAATATAGTTGCGATTTATCGGTTTTATCAAATAAAACATCTAAAATATACAAAAATTAATCCAATCAATTTTAAAACTTTAGATCTGATAAGTGGGATATTAATTCAACCTCAAATAATTTTCTCATGCCATGCAATTCGTTTTAGCTATTTATGCTAAAATAGTCACTATTTATGTCATTTTTACTCTAAAAATTCATAAATCATGCTAAATGAATCAAGTTCATTTAAAATTTTACACACAGTGAGTAAAACATGTATGTGAACATATTAAAATTTCATGGCCTGATTCGAAGTTTAAGTATATTTAACCATTTTACCTCCTTTTAATTCATTTTTATCTCATAAAAATCATAAATCATGCAATATTAATCACATTAATACGAAATTTTACATACAATAATTAAAATATGCATGTGAGGTCATATGAAAATTTTAAGATTAGAAACTTACATTAACTATTTTTAGCATTTTAATTTCCATTTTAGTCATAAAAAATGTAATAAAATCACTAAAAATCATTAAAATGAGCAATAAATTACCATAAATCATAAAAATGACCTAAAAACATTTTAGGACCAGAATATGTAACATGCATCATGATTTCGTTACTTACTCTAATAAATCACAAATTTTTAGTTTTAATTAAGTTACTAATAACTCGAAAAAACTATAAATCGATTATGCATGCAACATCCTATGCTCTATATCAATTGAAAGGTTCATATACCTATTATTATACTCTTCTAATAGTGAACAAATTAACATTTTAATTATTAGTTTTTTATATCTAGTGCATGCATAACTAAATAAGAGATTAAATATGAAAAACAATGTCCCTTACATTGTTATATGGCTCAAAAAATTGGGCACAAATAAAGTCACCTTCCTTATTTATTATTGAGCTAAAATGTATTGGATGATCCTCCAAAATCCCAATGTAGAGATTCGCCTTTGATTGCACCTAAGACAAATCCCTCAAAATAATATACTAATTAACTAGATTAGCGTATTATTGTACCTTAAAATAGATTCTAATATTATCACTATTACTACACTAGTAATCTAATATTTTGATGATATTAGATGAACAACTTCTTGTTTCTAAAAACTTGTTTTAGAGAGAGGTGGAGAGAATATATGAATGAATGCATGTGAATGTGTAAGAGTAAAAATAAGAACCAAAACTACTCATAAAACAGGAGTGTGGCCGGGTAGCATGAGGCCAAAATGGCATCTTGCTTTTGCTTTTTACTCTTCTCAATATTGTAGGTATGTAAGAATAAGTAGAGTAGGTTTGATTAATTTATTTTATCACATAAAATAAATCACCCACTAACACCTTCCACCCTCAATATTCCGGTCCATATATATAAAATGGACTACCATTTTATTTTGTCAATTTGTTATTTGTCACACAATATGTCACATGTAGTATGTTACATGTTATTAATTAATTTAATGCATATTTATCAAATAAATATCATTTTATATATTAATTAAATTACATACTACGAATTGACTAGTGATTCTTGATCACATAAATAAAATGGGTCATATAATTATAATTCACAACATATTTTAATTATAATTAACCATTCATTCTTATCTCAATTGTTTCACAAACAATAATCAATTTTAGTAATAAAGCATTTTAATTACTAAAATAAATCTTATTTAATCAAATTACAATAAGATATAAATATTCTCTCTCACAATTGAATTGTTTAATTTTAAGGAATTGATTAACTGATTTAATCAATTTGTCATACAATTAATCAATTTGTCTATTAAGGGAATTGTCCTTTAGGTGTGACCTTAAGGGATCAACTAATCACCACCGTCAAACGACAGTAATGTCAAACTCTAGTTAGCCAATCATTACTGATTAATGTTGATCAGTTGACTATACAAATGAATCATCTCTTACGTATTCTTAATTTGAGATTTAAACATGTGATCGCACTATTGTTGAGGACACATACTCCAACATTCTTCTCCTTTGCATTGATCACCACAAAGCCAAAAAAGTCATGGAAGAGGTCCACGACGGTGAATGCGGCCCTCACATGAGCGCAATGATGCTAGCTCGAAAATTCATGCGGTTAGGCTACTACTGGACCACCATAGAAGCCGATTGCAGAAACTACGTCAAATATTGCCACAATTGCAAAATCTTCGCCAACATACAACACATACCACCATCCCTGTTATACACCATGACATCACCCTGGCCTTTCTCGACCTGGGGCATCGACATCATCGGGAAAGTCAACCCAGTAGGCACCAAAGGGAATTGCTTCATCCTCGTCGCCGTTGACTACTTCACCAAGTGGGTGGAAGCACAGTTCTATAAAGTCTTGACCGCCAAACAAGTGGCCAAGTTCATCTAGGACAACATCATCTACAGATATGGGGTACCCCATGAAATCATCAGCGACCAAGGCTCCCACTTCCGGGCGGAAACACAAGCCTTGATGGACAGATACGAAATCAATCGGCATCGATCATCCCCCTATCGTCCCCAAACCAACAGAGCGGTAGACACAGCAAACAAAACTCTTGTCACCATTATCAAGAAGATGCAAGATAATTACCCCGATTGGCCGAGCAAACTCCTATTTGCAATCTGGGGATACCGAACCTCCATTCGAACACCAACAGGAGCCACACCCTTCTACCTAGCATACGGTATGGAGGCGGTTCAACCAGTAGAGTTGGAGGTCCCATCTCTACGCATCCTACTAGAGAGTCAAGTTCCTGAGGCGGAATGGACCCGTTAAAGATTCGAACAACTCACGCTTCTAGTCGAACGGCGACTCAATGCCTTGCACAATGTCCATCTGTACCAACGACGTATACAACGGGCATTCAACAAAAACGTCAAACCCAGTAACATCAAAGAGGGCGACTTGGTCCTCAAGTCCGTTCGAGCATCACTACCTGTAACACCCCCTCATACCAAGGTACCTTACCAAGGACTACCCTAGCATGAAAGGCTGTTACCATCTCGGTTTCCCGAGGTTAGTATATCATAGTTACCAATTCCAAAAAACCTTTATTAAAGTATAAAGAGTTAGTGATTACATGTTTCCAACACCAAACCAAAGTATAACTGTAAAAGGTCTAACAACTACAAAGAATGCAAGCTAAGTCTCTTAACGGCGGAAGCTAGACTCGAGTGATGACTCCCCATGACGGTCTCACAGCTAAACATCTGCATTACCTGTCACAATCTTCTCACCATCCCCGAATGGATCACTGCAGGTTTATAAAACAACAACGGGGTCAGTTCTGCATAATCAAAATAAGACAAGCGTATAAAGCAACCAGCTAATCATCCTCCAACCCCAATCTTCCGATCTCACACAGTAACTGACTATACACCGAAGTGTGTAGCCCTGCCAGATTACCCATCGCCACAGGTAATCCTCGCCGCCAGTGGGGGACCGCAGCCAATCCCCACCTAAACCCCGCTCATCAACAAGCGATATCCCTGTCCCTTAATGTGCATATCCCCTTCCGTGGCGGGTTCCACGGAGGGTGAACTAGGGTGTGAAGCCACTCCCGCAAGTAACTCCACCACAATCATCACAACACCACAACATCCACAATCGTCACAACACCACAACATCACAATCGTCATAACACCACAACATCACAATCGTCACAACATCACAATCGTCACAACACCATAACTCCGATGATTAGCAGATAACAACAATCACAATACAAACACATCTTAAATCAACCAACAAAGACTGAGTAGGAAAACTCTACATTAGCAACAATCAGCAACGATGGATACAATCACTAGAACGGTGATGCGTGTATTTTATATAAGGTTTTTACCTATTTTTACACGCATTTCTGTACTATTTTACGTGGCATTTAGCTACAAATACCCCCGAATAGTCTACTTTGGTTTGTCTTGTATAAATTGTAGGTTCAAACCGAAAAGAAGATAAATCGAGCCCAAACTCATCCCATTTGCATACATTTATGGAGAACAAGCAATCGGAGCTTGGAATCTATCACTTTGAAGACGCGTTAGCTGCTTTCTGAAGGTGTCATAGTGCCTAACGTGCCAAAATAGCTCGATCGACCACTTTTCTAGTCGATCGAATGCTTTATATCATGAAGATCACACGATCGAGCATAAATATTACTCGATCGAGAAGGCATTATAAGGAGTTACTCGATCGAGTGGTTTATTTCCACTCGATCGAAGGGTTTGTTGCTTAGTTACTCGATCGAGCAGGTTTATTTCACTCGATCGAGTGGTTTTACCCTGTAATTATGTTTTTCTGCCTATTTTCGTATGGGCTTTTGTAATTAGGCTTTTGGATTAGATTTAGGGGGAGATTTCATGTGCTACTTTAAGGAGTAGACTGCGTAACTCTTCCTGACTTCATCTTTACTCACTGCTTCTTTTTCCACTACTCTTTTCTATTCTATTGCTCGAATTCGGAACTTGTAATCGGTACTATTTTCCCTTTTAATTCTTAATTGTTATTCTTAATTGATCTTATTGCTAATACTTCTTTCTCTTCTCTTATCTCTGCGATTTCTTATTTGAATTCTTCTTGTTTATTATTATCATGTTCAATTCCTATTATCTATATATTATTGTTGTTGATTCGATAATGATGTGTAGCTAATTCCCTCTTGCTAAGACTAGGGAATCCATTATTATGAAGGAATAGTAATCGCCACATTAGGTTTTATACTTGTGTAGTCTTTGTTGTTAATCGCTACTATCAATTGTATCTGTCTAATTAAGTCGACGCAATTAGGCATTTTATCGTAGTAAACCTTGACCTGGACCGGAAGGTTGGAAAGGGTGAGACTCGTAGCGAACATTAGGGCACCGTAGTGAAGGCGGAAGCTAAGCTATTTGTGCTTTAGGGCGAATTGAGAACGGAAGGAGATATTCACTTCCCCATAGACCATACTTGCATTGATCTGAGACCTAGATTGCTTGACTGAATGATCATGGTGAACCGACTGTCTTAGCTACTTCTTCCTTATTTGCTTAATCTTTGTTCTCTTGCCTTTTTCTCTTTCACAACCTCTTTAGTTTAGAACAACCAAATTAAAACCCCCAAATTGGTTACCGTGACGAACTTAGTTAAAGCCGACATTTTCCCATCTCCCTGTGGAGATCGACCCGACTTCCCTAGCTATATTAGTTAGAGCCAGTTGGTTATTTTTGATAGGTATACGACTGCCCTGTCAAATTTTGGCGCCGTTGCCGGGGAGGTGGCATAATTTTGTTGCTTTATTTAAGTTTGTCTTTCGTCTCAAGAAACTTACTCCTTTAGACTGATCTCATTTTTGCAAAGTTTTTGATTAGTTTGCAGGATATCTGTTCTAGAAAGAGAACATTGTCATACCTGCTCCAGTCTATAAATTCTATCTGCCAGGATGTCGAATATAGCCAGCCATTCAGAGCCTAACGTGGATTCTTTTCCAAAAGGTTTCTTACTACACACTACTGAATCGGGAACTTTTGGAATCCACCCATCCTACATACAGCTGGTCGAGAGAAATCTCTTCAGAGGGTACCTGAAGAGGATTCGTGCTGGCACATAGAGTTATTTACAGAGTATTGCTCTACCATTCCTCTTGCTGCTGGGGTGACACAACATAGAGTGAAGGGAGTTCTCTTTCCCTTCTCTTTAGCTGATGATGCCCGGGAATGGTTGAGGGATTTAGACAGGGAAGCAGCCGGTGTAACTGACTGGAATTCCCTTGCCTTGGCCTTTTACATGCGATATTTTCCGCCACAGCGCACTAATGCGTTGAGAGCTCAGATTACTTCATTTGAGAAACTGCCCACCGAAGACTTGAATGGGGCTTAGACTAGGTAAAAGAAGCTCGTCCGTTCTGTGCCTCATCACGATTTCAAGCGCTGGTTCCTATGTACCCAATTCTACAACGGGTTATATCGAAACCAGAGACCTATCCTTG
This sequence comes from Silene latifolia, assembly GCF_048544455.1. Taxonomy (NCBI): domain Eukaryota; kingdom Viridiplantae; phylum Streptophyta; class Magnoliopsida; order Caryophyllales; family Caryophyllaceae; genus Silene; species Silene latifolia. The sequence goes on along the minus strand of NC_133538.1, from coordinate 381,717,952 downwards.
ATAGTGTAGCTAAGGGGAGATTCACGAAAAACGTGGAGGATGATCAATGGTGGCGTCTTATTGAGGAGATGGCCATCCATGTTGCCGAATATGGAAATCCCTGAGGAAGTGGGCAAGTTAACGAGTTGGTAGCAGCTGAAGTGGAGAGTCCTAGCAAAAGTCAAGGTAATGTGGAGATTGCGGAGGCTATGGGTGAGCATGCACAAGTTTGTGCAATTACTGAGCATGTGGAGATATGCGGTAGATGCGTCATGGAGGGACATGACCCCATTGATTGTATGGCGAGAATAGAGCGCGTCCTTGCTTATCAGAAATACAAGCAAGGAGTTCCTTTTTCTTAATTATATGAAGAAATGACAAATGTTTCTACTCCTTCTATGCCAGTGCCGCAGCTAGACCCACCTTCTACAAATGGGGAGATTGCCGAACTGAAATCCTTGGTTTTGAACTTAACACAACAGTTTGGGGAAAAATGCAATAAGGATGATACCGTTATCGTGGAGTTAAGAGAACAAGTCGCGCAGTTAACACTCGCGAAAGACCAAGCTAACCATCCACCGATGTGCGACCCAGTCAACGCCATCAATATCCGAAGTGGCCGTGCTTATGAGGGACCAAAAATGCCAAAAGATGGGATTGTGACAGCTTATAATGCCCCAGAAGAAGAGTTGGACGAGTTTACGGACGATATCCCTACTGTATATTGTCCAGGTACTCGACCGAGTGAAAATACAACTCGATCGAGTGAAATATCCAATCCAGATGATCGATCGAGTAAAATTATTACTCGATCGAGAGGTGCCCAAATGAAAGATGGTCGATCGAGTATATATTCCTCTCGATCGAGTGATCTGGCAGAAGAAGTAACTCGATCGAGTGAAAATTGTGGTCGATCGAGTGAGCATGAAATACAAGAGCTCGATCGAGTGGCTCAAACACTTCGATCGAGTAGTTCTCAAGATAAATTCACTCGATTGAGTGAGGAAAGTGCTCGATCGAGTGCCAGAACCAGCGAAAATCCTATTTTGACATCTAATTCTACTACCGTGTCATCTTCCCCTGCAGTGAAGACGTCACGTGCTGATAAAGGTAAAGAGAAAGTCGCGGGTCCACTCATTGCTACCAGAGTACCCTTTCCAGGTCGTCTGAAGGACACAAAGGTTGAGCGACAGTACGGTAAGTTTGTGGACGTTGTCAAGAACCTCCAGGTAACTGTCCCTTTTTCCGAACTTATTACCCAGGTACCTACTTACGCTAAATTCATGAAAGATATTGTGACGCATAAGAGAGAGTTAAGTGAATTTGAGACCGTTTCATTTTTGGAAGAGTCTAGTAATTTACATTTAAATAAGGCTCCACCTAAAATGAAGGACCCGGTTAGCTTCTCTATTACCTGTATTATAGGCAACGAGGTAATTGATAAGGCTCTTTGTGATTTAGGAGCCAGTGTCAGTGTCATGCTCCTATCTATCCGCAAGAAATTGAATATGGGTCACCTTAAATTGACTAACATTACCCTATAGATGGCTAATATATCTGTTAGGCGACCCTTGGGTGTCTTAGAGGATGTGCCTGTGAAAATAGGTAAGTTCTTTATACCAGTAGATTTTATTGTTCTAGACATAGCTGAGGACACCCGGACCTCAATTATATTAGGAAGACCGTTCCTTTGTACAGCTGGGGCCATTATTGATATCAAATAAGGGCGTTTGACTCTTGCAGTAGGAGATGTCGCGATCACTTTCAGTCTGCCTAGCACTTTGGCTCGACCAATGATAGAGGATACATGTTATTCTGTTGACATTATTGACGAGCCTATTTATAACTTCTGGTCGGGTTCTTTTATAAAGGACCCACTAGAGGCTCTTATGCTTTTGGATGAATGTGCAGATAACCCAGATGACGATGACGCTATATTGGATTTGCTTAAAGATGATTTAGATGAGCGTGAACTCACCGACGTTGAGGGAGAGCAAGTGGAACAGATGATCAGTACCCTTTGCTCCATTGAGGTAAAGGTACCTGAGCATAAGCCTCTTCCCTCTCATCTAAAATATGTTTTCTTAGATGATACTGAGCAATATCCAGTCATTGTTAGTGCTAAGCTTGATAATGATCAGCTGACTTCCTTGTTAGCTGTGCTTAAGAAAAACAGGAAAGCTTTGGGTTATTCCTTGGACGATATCAAGGGGATTAGTCCCGATATTTGTATGCACAAGATAGAGCTGGTGGAAGATCACAAACCTTGCAGACAGGGTCAGCGCCGGCTGAATCAGAAGATGCAAGATGTTGTGATGGCTGAGGTAATGAAGCTGCTCGACGCAGGTATTATCTATTCTGTTGGTCATTCTAAGTGGGTGAGTCCAGTGCAGGTGGTCCCTAAGAAAGGAGGGACTACCGTGGTTAGGAATGACAAAAATGAGTTAATACCCACTAGAGTAGTGACTGGTTGACGGATGTGTATAGATTACAGACAATTTGAATGCCGCCACCAAGAAAGATCACTTTCCCCTTCCTTTTATTGATCAGATGGTAGAAAGGTTAGCTTCTCATAAGTTTTTCTGCTATTTAGACGGGTATTCAGGGTTCTTTCAGATCCCTATTCACCCAGATGATCAAGCTAAGACTACTTTTACTTGTCCTCATGGCGTGTTTACTTATCGCAGGATGCCTTTCGGTTTATGTAATGCCCCTGCCACTTTCCAAAGGTGCATGATGGGGATATTTTCAGAGTATATCGAGTTTATTATAGAAGTTTTCATGGACGATTTTAGTGTTTATGGAAGTGATTTTTCTAACTGTCTGTCTAACCTTGATAAAGTGTTGCAGCGCTGCATTGAGGTTAATCTCGTGCTTAACTGGGAGAAGTGCCATTTCATGGTCAACGAGGGAGTTGTCTTAGGGCACTTAGTTTCTGATAGGGGAATAGAAGTTGATAAAGCAAAAGTGGAAGTGATTCAGCAATTACCTCCTCCTGTTAATGTTAAAGGAGTGAGAAGTTTCCTTGGTCACGCCGGCTTTTATCGCCGGTTTATCAAGGATTTCTCAAAAATTGCTAAATCACTTACACAACTACTACTTAAGGATGCCCCTTTTGTATTTACTGACGAGTGTCTTTCTGCTTTTAACAGGTTAAAGCAGGTTATGGTATCTACGCCGATCATACAGCCTCCCGACTGGGATTTGCCGTTCGAGATAATGTGTGATGCCAGTGAATATGCATTAGGAGCGGTGCTAGGCCAAAGGAAAGACAAATCTTTAAATGCAATCTACTTTGCGAGCCGAACTCTGGATGAGGCTCAAGTGAAGTACACCACCACTGAAAAAGAGCTGCTAGCTGTAGTTTATGCCTTATAGAAATTTCGTTCTTATTTGATTGGGTCAGAAGTTACTGTTTTTACTGACCATGCAGCTCTGAGGCACCTCCTTGCTAAGAAGGAGGCTAAACCACAGCTATTGAGATGGATACTCCTTCTTCAGGAGTTTGATTTGCAGATAAAAGATAAGAAAGGAGCTGAAAACATTGTAGCTGATCATCTGTCGCGACAAGAGGGGGAAGATTCTTTACCTATTGATGAGTCTTTTTCTGATGATTTTTTATTTGCCGTATTGTCTTCTATTGTTAACCAAGAACCTTGGTATGCAGATATAGCTAATTACGTTTTCTGTGGCAAGCTGCCGCCTGACCTTTCTCATCAGCAGAGGAAGCGTTTTCTGTAAAACGCTAAGCAGTATTTTTGGGATGATCCTTATTTGTTTAAGGAATGTGCAGACGGTCTCTACAGACGGTATATTCCACAGTGGAAGACCAAAGTAGTCCTGGAAGGCTATCACTCCTCTCCCTATGGTGGTCACCACGGTCCATCACGCACCGTGGCTAAGGTACTTCAGTCCGGTTTTTACTGCCCTTCTTTGTTTGCTGATGCTAAGGCTTTTGTTTCGGCTTGTGATGCGTGCCAACGATCAGAGAACATTTCAAAGAGACATGAGATGCCACAAAATGGTATCTTAGAGGTTGAGATTTTCGATGTCTGGGGCATTGATTTCCAAGGACCGTTCCCGTCTAGTAAAGGTAACAGGTACATTTTAGTAGCTGTCGATTATGTGTCGAAGTGGGTTGAGGCAATTACCTCACCCCCATTGTGATGCCAAGACCGTGATTAAGATGTTCAAAAAGGTCATATTTCCTCGATTTGGTGTCTCTAGGGTCGTCATTAGCGATGGGGGAATGCACTTTAAAGAAAAGAAACTAACTTCCATTCTGTCTAAGGTTGGTGTTCAACACCGGCGTGGTTTGGGGTATCATCCCCAAACCAGTGGTCAGGTTGAGGTCTATAATCGCGAGATTAAAGAGATCTTGTCTAAGGTAGCTTCTAAATCACGGAAAGACTGGATTTTTAATTTGGAAGACACATTATGGGCCTACAGAACTGCCTATAAGACGCCGATCGGTGCATCACCTTATCGGTTAGTTTATGGGAAATCATGTCATTTACCTGTTGAATTGGAATTTAAGGCTTGGCGGGCAATTCGTGAACTTAACTTTGATCCTAAGTTGTGTGGACAGAATCGTCTTTTGCAGCTAGATGAATTGGAAGAGTTTAGGCTTAATGCCTATGATAGCTCGCGCATTTACAAAGAAAAGGCGAAGTGATGGCATGACAAAAGAATTCTACCTCGGGAATTTCATGTCAGGCAGAAGGTGTTACGGTTTAATGCCCGACTGCGATTATTTCCTGGCAAGCTGAAGTCCAGGTGGAGTGGTCCTTATACGGTGACAGTTGTTACTAAATTTGGATCCGTTGAGCTAGAAGGTCCCGAAGGAAATCGATTCAAGGTGAATGGGCAATATGTGAAGCATTATCACGAAGCAAATGAAGCAGACAATCGTGTTGAAGTCTTGTACTTCGACGAGCTTGACGCGCCAGTTAATTAATGCCAGAAAGGTCGTGCGGGACCTCATAAACCTGCGCTTTCCGGAAGGCAACCCGGACTGTTTTATTGTATTTTTGTTGAACTATTTCTTTGCCTTTAGCTTTTTGTTGAACTTTAAATGCTGAACTATGCGTCTTTTGTATTTCCTTTGCTCCTTACTCGTGTTTTGCATGTGCAGCTGCTCGATCGAGAAGTTTTTCCATTCGATCGAGTATATTTGCTTTGATGATCACTCGATCGAGTAACAATTATACTCGATCAACAAGCTACATATTCACAATCACTGGATCGAGTGATATATTTACTCGATCGAGCATTTTTGACACCAAACCACTCGATCGAGCCATTCATCTTCCAGCTGCTAGTTTTCGTCTATTGAGCTGTTGTGTGACTACCTATGACCTCCCATGTTCATGGTCGGTTTGGGGAGGTCCCTCTTCATGACGTGTTGTAAGTATTCCGACTCCAGTTATCCTTTTCTCCTTAGTTTGCATTTCTTTCCCTATTTTTGGTACAATAAGGGCATTGTACGGTTTGGTTTGGGGAGGTATGCATCCATATCTGTGTCTGCATGTTTTCTTGCATTCCCGCTTGTACATTTATTTATTTCTGCATGCATTGTCGTTTTTAATTTCAAAAATCACATAAAATTAAAATTTTCAAAAATTTGCACGTTTAATTTGAGTCGGAACGGTTGAACTTAGACGCTACATTGAATCTTTACCTTTGCCTTGCATATTCTTGACATTTAGTCGGCATGATAATGTGCATAATCTACGAGTTTATGTTTCTCTCTTATCTGAATGAATAGACTTGACTCATATATTGGCAAGCTACTATGCATTCTGAGGTTAGAGCTTTATAAACTGGTGACATTCATGACCGGTTTCATTAAGGATGTGAGTAGTACTCTCTGTAAGGCATGTAACATCAATTTGTATAAGCATGAGTCTAGTCTTCTTAATACCCGTATGCATTCGGTCTGTGGCTGGTGACACATGTTAGGAGAGACAGTTCCCTTTATTTCATTCTACCCATGAGCCTCACATAGCCAAATTGCCTTTTTGTCCTATTAGCTACATTCTATAATTCTGTTTACCCTAGCCAAGCTAGTGATGAGTAGCTGTTTGGAATGCTTTACTGCAGTTTGGTTATATATCTGATTTCAGAAGTTGGTAGAAGAATCAAAGGGAATGAAAAGAAAGAAAATGTTGTGAAAAAGAAAAAAATGAATGAAAAAAAAAGAATTGAAAAAGAAAAATGAAAAGTAAGAAAGAAAAATCATATGCGAAAAATGAAAAATTGTATAGATGATTTTCACTTCCATGTCTTATTTATATTTTATGGGGAGTTGACAAGTTTATGGTGTTTTGTGAGTTGAGTGCATCGAATTTGCACCGTTCTGTATTGTTATATTGAGTACGAAGTTGGGATGCAGTTTCATAATTTGGATCTGTGTTGCTAGTTTGGCTATTAACTCCACATTTCCAAATTCATCTTAGCCCCTTCTTACCCATTACCTCACTTACCCAAATGTAAGTCCTCGGTATGTGTCTTGGTCATTAGTTTGGTTGGAATGCATATGTACGGTTGTAGAGACTTTATTCATGTTAACTGCATGCATGTTCTTATAGGTCGAGTTAGGTGAGTGTCTTTACTTCTTTTTATCTTTCACATATATACTCACCCTGTGCATAGGCTTGAGTGATGAGCGACCCATGAGAGTCTGATATCTTTGAGTCTTGCAAGGTCGACGGTTCAGTAAAGTTTGAGACATTGATTTAATTCGTTTGCACTTATCATCTGCCACTTTGTTAGTTGTTGCATTAAATTGGTTTTGGCGGATGATTTGTAGCTAATGCGTTGGTCTCGTTCTACTGTTTATTCTTAGTTGCATTCATAGTTTTCTTGGGAACAAGCAAAGGTTTGGTTTTGGGAGATTTGATGCGTGTATTTTATATAAGGTTTTTACCTCATTTTTACACGCATTTCTGTACTATTTTACGTGGCATTTAGCTACAAATACCCCCGAATAGTCTACTTTGGTTTGTCTTGTGTAAATTGCAGGTTCAAACCGAAAAGAAGATAAATCGAGCCCAAACTCGTCCCATTTGCATACATTTATGGAGAACTCGGAAGGTGTCATAGTGCGTAACGTGCCAAAATAGCTCGATCGACCACTTTTCTAGTCGATCGAATTCTTTATATCATGAATATCACACGATCGAGCATAAATATTACTCGATCAAGAAGGCATTATAAGGAGTTACTCGATCGAGTGGTTTATTTCCACTGGATCGAAGGGTTTGTTGCTTAGTTACTCGATCGAGCGGTTTTATTCCACTCGAACGAGTGGTTTTACCCTGTAATTATGTTTTTCCGCCTATTTTCGTATGGGCTTTTGTAATTAGGCTTTTGGATTAGGTTTAGGGGAGATTTCGTGTGCTACTTTAAGGAGTAGACTGCGTAACTCTTCCTAACTTCATCTTTACTCACTGCTTCTTTTTCCACTACTCTTTTCTATTCTATTGCTCGAATTCGGAACTTGTAATCGGTACTATTTTCCCTTTTAATTCTTAATTCTTATTCTTAATTGATCTTATTGCTAATACTTCTTTCTCTTCTCTTATCTCTGTGATTTCTTATTTGAATTCTTCTTGTTTATTATTATCATGTTCAATTATTATTATCTATATATTATTGTTGTTGATTCGATAATGATGTGTAGCTAATTCCCTCTTGCTAAGACTAGGGAATCCATGATTATGAAGGAATATTAATCGCCACATTAGGTTTTATGCTTGTGTAGTCTTTGTTGTTAATCACTACTATCAATTGTATCTGTCTAATTGAGTCGACACAATTAGGCATTTTATCGTAGTAAACCTTGACCTGGACCGGAAGGTTGGAAAGGGTGAGACTCGTAGCGAACATTAGGGCACCGTAGTGAGGGCGGAAGCTCAGCTATTTGTGCTTTAGGGCACATTGAGACCGGAAGGAGATATTCACTGCCCCATAGACCATACTTGCATTGATATGAGACCTAGATTACTTGACTGAATGATCATGGTGAACCGACTGTCTTAGCTGCTTCTTCCTTATTTGCTTAATCTTTGTTCTCTTGCCTTTTTCTCTTTCTCAACCTCTTTAGTTTAGAACAACCAAATTAAAACCCCCAAATTGGTTACCGTGACGAACTTAGTTAAAGCCGACATTTTCCCATCTCCCTGTGGAGATCGACCCGACTTCCCTAGCTATATTAGTTAGAGCCAGTTGGTTATTTTTTATAGGTATACTACTGCCCTGTCAAACGGCTCCTCTATGAAGTCCTCGCCGACGGAAGAATGAAAGATTGAATGTAAAAGCTACGATGACCACACACATAGAGGAGATATTTGGTAGTGATTAGGATGTCGTAAGTATGATTAGGTTTTGTAAAATGATGTTTTGATACTGCTTTATCAAATAAATAATCCCTAAACACTCCCGCATCAAACCACTGAAATATTACTCGCCAGACTGGACACTCGGTCGATTATAGAGTATACTCGGCCGAGTATCCTCTACTCGGTCGAGTATTCATCATACTCGGCCGAGTATTCCTCGGCAGTAGCCAAACATACTACACAATCTACACTACTCGGCCGAGTAGGCTCTACTCAGTCGAGTACTTAGCCTAAGAAATTCGTAGTATTACAATCTTCCCCCCTTAAAAAGAACTTCATCCCCGAAGTTCCAACCCAACCTATAAAACATGGATACCTAACACTAACTCCACCAACCAAGCTTACTTCCACAACACGACTTACGATATCGTCTCAACTACAGCATAGCCTCTCGACACTAACTCCATAATACCATCGAATAACCATAACATAAGTGTTGCCAACTCTGTCTCACTACTATAACTCTCACTAGCACCTCAATACCAAGACAATCTACCAAACAAGATCAACCATCAAAACGGAATGTTACATTCTACCACCCTTAAAACGAACTTCGTCCTCGAAGTTTACTCCCACACCTAAACATCATACTACTACGAGCACTACTATTACCTGTAATAAAATCAACCACAACACGAATCCATCCTTTACTCTACACCAACACTCAAACTTCCAAATGTACTATAACATGTACAACCATCAAACTCTCTTTTCCCTTTCTACTCCCCTTAAGATAAATGTTACGTCCTCGTAACTCACTAATACTAGGTCCTTTGCTATACCTCCCATAAACCTCATTACCATCGTATGTCAACGATAACCCACTATAACCTTAAGACCTACAACCATTCCTATATCCAGGACTCTCTTTCCCTAACACTTCTCGTGCATCCAATTATTCTGTACTCACATAACATATATCATAAAATCCTCAGTACCACCATTACTCCATCTCTTCCCCATTACCGCAAAACGACATACTTCTATATACTTATACACTCTTCTCCACAATCTTAGCTCATAATCCCCAAAATATTACACATACTGACATTAGCTTCTCAAGTTCATCTCTTTTATTACCACAAAACTCACCCTTGACTTGACATGATACTAAGTCCCAAAACTCCGTACTCACTGTCCCAAGAAAAGGTGCTAAACCACATGTAGTTCCAGTTCAATGCCACACGTGCTCCACAATTTTCTTGCCACAACTATGTCCACCAATGCCTCATCTAAAACGAGATCAAAAGTACTCTAACAACCTCTCACAACTGTGTCCCATTGACAGAATGCCATTAAACCATGACCTCAACGGAAACATACTCAACTTTCTTCCATATCCCACTCTACCCTCAATCCGAAGCCGAAACTGATAAGAAACATTAACACATAAAACAACACTCGATATGCCAACACCGACACTAACAGCAAGCAACAGTAAGAAACAACAATCTGTGACAACATGAAAATACTCATATCACAACACGAATTACCGTGCCCAGTGCACAACACCAGATCGATAGCCATCACAACTTTTACAATCGCATAACACTGACTGAGCACAACTTCCTTGACCACAAGACTTTCTTAAAACTGCTCTACCAGATCACGACGCAACATATTATACGGGATCATAAATACCAACCTTATGAATATTATCCATACCAAGACTCTTAAGGCCGGAACCTCACACCATTACTTACAGATATCATACATACACATATAAGTATAACATATGACGCAGAACACCCATATAACGACTCGTAACTATCACGCCACACCATTACTCATGAGGCCAGGACCTCACACAAAGTTTAACACACCTCATGGACCCATAATCGAATCTAACTAGCCAATCCTGATCACATAAGTTACCACTTGATAATGAATACCTCTCATCCGGACTTAACTTAGGTTCCCCTTAAAACATATTCTCTCATACACACAACTATCACCCCCCCCCCCCCCGGCAAATGTAGCCATAACATCAGTACTCAACTTCAAGCGAACACCTCATATATCCACCTCTTGTACTCCCTCATAACCATACATACTAATCAATCTCCACATAATCAACCCAATTAGGACAACTAACTTTCTTAATGTAACATCATCTAGTGACAACAATACGACACCACCATCCTTCATGTGACCGCTCTCTCACTATCACTTCTTTATACAACAGTTTATCTCCTCTTTTAGTTATCATCCCATATAACGAGCATCTGATCCATCAACAAAATTTTCCTCAACATTATTCCTAATTCTATCCTTTAAAGTATCGTCACCTAACTCTCCACCAAAATCTCAGATCGCGCTAACACTCTACAAGATTCTTATTCCCTTAATACCTCGAAACTCATGGCTAGCATGTCGTCCTGTTCTCCTATATAACCATTAACTCATCCCCTCCAATGAGGCTATCGTAAATTTCCGTAATTTCCTACTTTTTTCCATCCCTCTTTCCCCCTTTTCACGCAATAATACCAATTAATAATTCATTTCCTTCCTCTTTCTACCTAACTCTTTCGTAATTTGTTTATTTTCTCGTAACTCCACAACTCTAATTCCATTAATTCATATCAATATCTTATCATTCTTTCTTATCATTGATCCTCTCCCTTCATATTATTCACTCGCACTTGTCACCATCAAGTCCCCATAACTAACAGTTACCCTTTAATTAGTTATATCTCCCTTTCGTATCCCTAGAAAACCAACCATTCACCTCATACCGTTAATTGCCCAAAGAATTATACACTAGGCTCGCCTCTTGATAATTCAAATTCCCAAACGCATTCATTTTCTACAAATTCATGTCGCGATATAGCTCCATCTAGGTTCACTTAATACCCTTCTTCTCAATTTCTCTATAACAACCTTTCATTACCTATATATTCTTAACCAACACAATCCTAACCATCTCCCTCTATAAATCCTTACACCTCTCAAGTTGTCACTATTCACACCCTCATCTCAATATTTCATTCTCATATTTCTGTACACCTACATCACCCTTGCTCATATATACTTACTTTTATATTACTCAACACTCGACTATATCACTCACCATATCTCACAAAACATGCTCTTTACCTCGATTAGCTCACCATTCTTCCCTTTCCTTTTTCCACTATCCCTCACAACCACATATCACTCATGTCCTTCCTATCCAACACATATCCCTCATAAGCCGGCATTCTCCCTATCATAGCATTTGGTAACTTACGTATCAAGACCGTCACATATATAAAAGAATGCGTAAAGACTCAAAACATACGGGTGCACATACCCCACGACTCAAAACAAATGTAAGAACATAACCACCGACTCAAAAAAAATGTAAGAACACAGCCACCGACTCAAAACAAATGTAAGAACATAGCCACCAACTCATAATGACCGCCCACTGAGGTACTCGATCGAGTACATGGAGTACTCGGTCGAGTACAGCAAACTCGGTCGAGTAATGAGACTACTTGGCCGAGTTCACGACTCCAGAAGCTGAACAGGCTTATCACAGACAAATTACTCGGCCGAATATGGAATACTTGGTCGAGTATGAAAGATACTCGGTCGAGTAGGGACTACTCGGTCGAGTATTGGCGCAGTTCTCAGCACCGTCCAGTTTTCGTAAAACAGTCATATCTCACTCGTTACTTGGTCGTTTTGGGCGTGTGACCTATCGTAAGAATCATAAGAAGACAAGCTATCACCTCAACTTGGAATCACAGCAATATCATTTCTAGAACTCGACTTATGACAGTTTTAAGACAACCCTTCAATAATTGGTCTTCATACAAATCGACTTTTCTAAACCAACACAATTTGAACATGCATAATGCAACAATAACAACCCAACACTTCTAAGAACTAGTGCATAGCTGAACTTTTATCATACCCACATGAAAATTAAACATGACATTCATATATATAGATGCATGGCCTTAATCACATGCTACTACCAACAACCAAACATTAACATCATTATGTTCATATGTACAAATACTACTACCATACTTCATGCTCATGATTCTATCAAACAGGTAAAATGATCACATTCTTCATAATCAAGATCCATCATATACGAATTCACAATCCACCTCTCATATATTATCATATTCCATCACTTTCACCATTTTATCTAATCATTTCATCCATCCATATCACAAAATTCAAGTTACAAGTACTACACATACATGACTCGACATACAACAGTTTCCAAGACTCCTCCATATGACCGGTTAGAGATCGTAAGGGCCTTAGTGCGACTTCGGGATGTCTCCCAAGTCTTTGCGGTAGCTCCAAACAACTCTCCCCGGGTTCATTTTATTTAGACTCCCTAAGTTCATTGGATTGATTAGTTTTAGGTGCCAGAATATTCGGCACTGATACCACTTTGTAACACCCCCTCATACCAAGGTACCTTACCAAGGACTACCCTAGCATGAAAGGCTATTACCATCTCGATTTCCCGAGGTTAGTATATCAAAGTTACCAATTCCAAACAACCTTTATTAAAGTATAAAGAGTTAGTGATTACATGTTTCCAACACCAAACCAAAGTATAACTGTGAAAGGTCTAACAACTACAAAGAATGCAAGCTAAGTCTCTTGACGGCGGAAGCTAAACTCGAGTGATGACTCCCCATGACGGTCTCATAGCTAAACACCTGCATTACCTGTCACAATCTTCTCACCATCCCCGAATGGATCATCGCAGGTTTTATAAAACAACAACGGGGTCAGTTCTGCATAATCAAAATAAGACAAGCGTATAAAGCAACCAGCTGATCATCCTCCAACCCCAATCTTCCGATGTCACACAGTAACTGACTATACACTGAAGTCTGTAGCCCTGCCAGATTACCCATTGCAACAGGTAATCCTCGCCGCCAGTGGGGGACCGCAGCTAATCCCCACCTAAACCCCGCTCATCAACAAGCGATATCCCTGTCCCTTAATGTACACATCCCCTCCCGTGGCGGGTTCCACGGAGGGCGAACTAGGGTGTGAAGCCACTCCCGCAAGTGACTCCACCACAATCATCACAACACCACAACATCCACAATCGTCACAACACCACAACATCACAATCGTCACAAAACCACAACATCACAATCGTCATAACACCACAGCTCCGATGATCAGCAGATAACAACAATCACAATGCAAACACATCTTAAATCAACCAAAAGAAACTGAGTAGGGAAACCCTACCTTAGCAACAATCAACAACGATGGAGACAATCACTAGAACGGCTCCTCTACGAAGTCATCGCCGACGGAACAATGAAAGATTGAATGCAAAAGCTACGATGACCACACACACATAGGAGAGATTTAGGAGTGATTAGGATGTCGTAAGTATGATTAGGTTTTGTAAAATGATGTTTAGAAACTGCTTTATCGAATAAATAATCCCTAAACACTCCCGCATCAAACCGCTGAAATATTACTCGCCAGACCGGATACTCGGTCGAGTATAGAGTATACTCGGCCGAGTATCCTCTACTCGGTCGTGTATTCATCATACTCGACCGAGTATTCCTCGGCAGTAGCCAAACAGACTACACAATCTACACTACTCGGTCGAGTAGGCTTTACTCGGTCGAGTACTTAGCCTAAGAAATCCGTAGTATTATACTACCCGTCGATCCGAGGGGGAAATTCAAACCCAATTGGGTCGGGCCATACCTTGTCAAGAAAATACTTTCGCGGGGCGCAGTGAGACTGAGTGATCTAGACGGGGAGGATTTCACATACCCGACCAACCTAGACCAACTCAAGGAATACTACCCTTGAGACCTAGCAACCCACAAACCTTACCCTAGTTTCACAACTAGTGACCACCATATCCCTTTCAAGTCAAGTTCCTCAAACGCATTTTGATTTGAAATTGCATGTTTTACCGAGTCTAAGTCACGGCACCCTGCCATGTTTCGAACGTCCTTTGATCTGTCAAAGGCAACATCCATTTGCACTCATACAAAAACACCTAAACTACGAGCGTGGTTTGATTTCACCTTCTTCAGGTGGATACGTAGGCAGTCCTTTCTAACACAAGAAGGATACAACCATCCCCACACACACAAAAAAAAAACATCGACCATATCGACTTCAAAAAAAGAAAAGGGAAAAACATTCCCCTTTCCACAAAAATACAAAAAAAAAAGAAGCCTTTCTTCCTTCGCACAAAAATCACTTTCCCAAGTGCAATGTTTAGGATAATTCAAATCAAATTGCCTTTACAAAACGGATGGAAGAAATAAGCGTTCACAATTTCTTTTGAGACAAGCAATCCTCTTATTTAATTAATAATGAGAAGGATTACAAATTTGACAACAAATAAAGCTAAGCAAGTCTACAACTTGTCAAAGCTAGAATGTCGACTAAGACATCCCACATAATAAAACTAGCACAAAATACACAATACCTAGCTAGTACAACATAATAAAAACTCACAACACTAATACAACATAATAATAAAACGGGTGACGGAGGTCTTCATTCTTCCATTCTACCCTTGCCTTTTCCCTCGGGGTACATCTTCCCCTTGTTCTTCTTGTTGGCCCACCTAGCTTGAACTTCCTCATCGGAAAGGATCCTCAACGAATCTACAACGGCGACGGCCTCCGGTCTCTTGCAAGACCCCATACTCGGTCCAAGTCGAGCCCATACACGGCTCACTACCTCTTTGGGACCCGAGATTCTCCTCTTTGGTGGCCTCATTACATCCGGGCTAGCTCCATCGACAAAGTCATCAAAGAAGGCACGGTCGGCCTTACAAACCTCTCTATACTTCAAGTCGACGACCTCAACCTTACGAGACTTGGACCTTTCCTCCAAGGTTTGAGCTCTTGACCACTTGGCATAAGCGGGAGTCACCTATGTCGTGGTAACGGGGTTTGGTACCTCCCAAATAGGCCAAGTGGTCCACCACCTTTCGAAGACCTCCACAAGCTCGGAGTTTTGAAAAACACTCTCTTGGACGAGAATATCTTGAGCAGGCACCTTTTGTTGACGCCCCATTTGCCTCATAAGTCTTTCGGGATAAATGAAGGAAGCAACCTTCAAGCCTACCACCATCAAAGAACAAGAACTAGCAGCCGAGGCGGGCAACCCCGTGAAGGACCTCAAGTGCCACCATGGCACCACCCAACGGATATGACGACCACCCTCCTCCACCAATCTCGAGGTCCAATAGGCCTCGGTGGATGCAAAACTATCCGAGTACAATTTCTTCCTCACAGTAAGGTGACGGAAGGACTAAGAAGAAGAATTGGCTGGAGGCTCTACATACCTTAGCCTCTCCAATAGCCACACTTGGAGGATCCTTAGAGATCCGAATGAGGGAGCTTCTCTATAAAAGCCCTTCTTGTCCAAAGCTTGGATGATCTCGCCAAGCACCAACCATGATGGATCCCTACCATGCTCCATTTGCTCAACTATATGCACAAGGGTCATACTACCATAACACTTTGACCCCTCCTTCTTCAAGGCATTGACAAAGAGGTATGCATGCACTAGGCAAAAGGCAAGAGCCCTTCTCCTAGCCACCTTCGAAACATTAACATCCAACCGGTTTGAGGAAATGTTGATAAGAGCCAACATATCCACACCATGGGGAGCAAGGAGAAAGTTCACTTGACACACGTATACATACCGCCTCACGCAAAATACATCGACACACGTTCGATACAAATAACTGACCATACAAACAGGATCCGGTACAAGTAATTATCATACAGACACTGGCCTAAAATAATGAACTGGGGGCTATCCACCACCTACCGAACTAAGCACTCCCTTTCCTTCTGATCGGAAAAGAAAAAAAGCAACATGGAAAAGAAGGGACTAATCACGGAAGCAGAGGTGGTTACCATGACGGTAATACCTCATTCCTACTCCATGACAAAAAGGGAAACAATGCATGGCAGATTTCGGACGACATGACAGCCAGGAATTGTGACTCAGTGCATCACCCCGACGTTAACCCCCAATCGTCGGAATTCTGCGATGAGAAGGAGCCATGAAATAGGGCGTCACCCCGATGTTGAACCTCAATCATCAGAATTCAACAACGATCGAAGACGGTAACATGGAACGGTGCACCCGTCTTAACCCCCAATCATCAGACGTTCGAATCTCTGCAGACAACAGCCAATGATCAACACTTGATCAAAGGTTGGACAAAGGCCACCTGGGAGAAACACAACTCGATGAGGACAAGGCAACAGCCATCTTTCCTCCTCCTGGATCATCCTCCTCCTCGAAAGCCTCAGCAACGGACCCAGTGGGCCCAGAACACTCCCCTGCAATCAGGACAAAACAAAACACGTCAGCCGAAATTTCGGCATTGCGATGACACAAAATGGACAAATCCAAAAAACACACCTGCAAATACAAAACAGAACAAGGGCAAACTCGCCCAAACCTATCCAACAAAAACACTCTAAAAAAAATCGCACAAAAAATGACTCGCCCTTCTTTTCAAGCAAAAGATGAGTCAAAACAACGACAAAAATTTCAAAAACCACCCAACACCTCAAGGCCCACACAAGGCCCACAAAATAAACAACAAAAATCCCTGACACAAATGGGTATTTTTCAGAGCTCAAAAAGGCAGTTTTACGCCAATTCGGGCACAAACAGGTCAAAAATTCAAAATACGACCACAACAAAACAACGTGATTTAATCACGTCTCAAAGTGACCTAAACTACCATTAAGGTCCATTTCAAGATAAACCGGCTCAGGTTGAGCTCAAATAGAGGTTTATTTCGTGAGCATGAGACCGTCTCACAAAGGCAAAAACTTAAACTTTTCCCACAACACCCAACGAAGGTTCAATATGGCAAAGACGGTCTTCCCCAACTACAATGCAACCTAGTGGGTCACACAACTCAAGCAAACAAACACGGCATTGTGAAATAAGACGGTTTTTCGTCTCAAACACATTTTTCCAACCTAGGGAGCGGGAACGGGGACCAAAATGCAAACTAGAAGCACCCCTATACTCCTAAATAGGTTTTTAACCTAATGCAATCATCAATTTCACTCGAAAGTGGGCTAAACAAAAACGCCCAAATCGATTTTCGAAGGGTTAGGGTTTCACCCTAATTCAACCAGCGAAAAGACAAATAAATTCAAATGGATTCAAGAGGATTTACATACCTTGAGATGATATGATGACAATGGCACAAAGTCAAGCAAGAAACAAAGACGAAAATGGCATGTTTCGTAGTTTTTTGTGATGTTGTCTCGAAGAAGACGGGTGAGAATGAGAGCAGCCACTTCTCGCGTCCTTTTACTGGAAATAGGGAAGCCCCCTTCCTTCGCACAACTGCTCGCGCCTCAATCAGGCGCTCCCTGCTTTATTTAGCGGAATTTTGGGCTTTGGCCCAATTCCCACACAAACCTCAAAATTTTCAAACGACGGAATTAAAAACCGTCATCTTTCAAATACAAAGACAAAATAGTGAAATTCAAATTCGCTATTTTCACAATATTTCAACGGCGGAATTAAAAACCATCATTTTTCAAATACAAAAACAAAACAGTGAAATTCAAACTCGTTATTTTCACAAAACTTCAATGATGGAATTAAAAACCGTCATTTCTCGAACAAAAACAAAATAGTCAAATTCAAAATTCGCTATTTTCACAAAATTTCAACGGCGGAATTAAAAACCATCATCTTTCAAAAATAAATAGTGAAGTTCAAATTTGCTATTTTCACAAAATTTTCAACGACATGTTCAAACCCCAAACAAACGGCAATAAAAACCGTCATTTTTCAAATACAAAAATAGTGAAATTTAGATTCGCTATTTTCACAAAACTTCAATGATAGAATTAAAAAAACGTCATTTCTCGAACAAAAACAAAATAGTGAAATTCGAAATTCGCTATTTCCACAAATTTCAAATTTTCAGCGATGGCATTAAAAACCGTCAAACCTTCAAACATGATAGTGAAATTCACTACCCTTCACCAATCTCAAATCATCTATCCCCAAACACACATCGAATGACAAAATGTACATCTGCCGTTTTCGACAAACTTCCAACAAACGGCAATAAAAAATGTTACCTCCCTTCGAGATTCAAAATGATCGCCAACCACATGAGCCAGGCTCACGAGCCTATCCCCTTCCGGCACCACAAACATCCAATAAAACACCGAGATTCTCCAGTAGGATATCTAAGGCTTCCTCACGGAGCCCGCTAAACTCAAACGACTTCCCGAAATAGACCCGTCCGATGCGGCTATTTCCCACAGTCAATCACATTCAATATGGCTGGCGAGCCTCACAACGCACATTCAGCATGGCTGGCGAGCCTCAAAACGCATCACATTTAACAGCAACTGGCGAGCCCCATCATATCCGCAGCGCGGCTGGCGAGCCCCTTCATATCCGCAACGCGGCTGGCGAACCCCTTCATATCCGCAACGCGGCTGGCGAGCCCCTTCATATCCGCAACGCGGCTGGCGAGCCCCTTCATATCCGTAATGTGGTTGGCGAGCCTCAAAACGCATCACATTCAACATGGCTGGCGAGCCTCACAGCGCACATTCAGCATGGCTGGCGAGCCTTAAAACGCATCACATTCAACAGCGGCTTGCGAGCCCCATCATATCCGCAACGCGGCTGGCGAGCCCCTTCATATCCACAACGCGACTGGCGAGCCCCTTCATATCCGCAACACGGCTGGCGAGCCTTTACCCGCAGACAAGAAACAACTTAATGACATATCCCGAAGATGCCTCAGGTATGACTCCTTCTTATGGCTGGCGAGCCTTCGTACGTAGTCTAACGGACTTTAAACGACCCGCACGGATAGTCGACAGACTCAAAACTGTTCCCGACGACATGTCCTTGACTCGTATCCCCGAGTCGCCTTGGCGTCGCCCTTCCCGACGGCAGGTCCTTGGCCCGAACCCTTTCGAGCCGCCTCGACGTCGCTTTGGTCTCCAGGTTGTAATCTTCGATTGACCTGGGGGCTATACTTTGACTTTCGCCTTGTCCAAGCATCAGTCAAAGTGGGGGCTCTATAGATACCCACTATCTGTCGAGTCTCCAACAAACACCTGATGATTAGCGGACTACAACATGCTTAGGAATCGCAGCATTTGATCGGCAGTTTTGAGCAACTATACGTCGGAAAAATTAAAACGATTTCGAAAACAAAACATTTTAAAACTTTTCAAAAGTACCTATAGTGTTTAACGCATGACGATGGGGTCGCAATGACACTAACTCGAGTCAAAACTAACACCGGACCAAAAACCGACTCAAAAATTCAAATCCCAACTCCAACAACAAGTCAAACCGAGTCAAACACAAAAAACAAAACTTTTAAAAACTTCCATGTTAAGTATTTCCGGAAAGCTTCATGGTCAAGTACAAATCATGGCATCCAAAACATAGGATAACACAAATCATGATTTCAATTGCGTGATAGTGACAAGACACATCGAAGACCCGTGAAATGGCTCGCGCCTCTTCGAGCAGCCCATGCGGCCACGTCGCTCAAAACGCAGACAACCACCTATTTCTCTATAAATACCCACCTTCATACACCATAACACCTTACGCGAGTGTCCGCCCGCTCATCTCTCCCTTAAAATTCTAGACTCGACTTCTCAAGTCACAAACCGACACGTGTTTTCGACCTACCGATCAAAAACACAAGCCTTACACATTGTTTGGTACCGTCATCGTGCATTAAATAACTTGACCAACCATCTCGACCAACTACACCATCACTAAACTTAAAACACTCTTGTACATTGCTAAAACGGTTTTAAAACCGAGTTTTCCGACCAAACAAGTTGATACACTTTCGTCGATTTCTCGTCTCAAGCCTATCATGTAAGTATGAGGGTATAAAAATCCTCTTCTATCATGTTTTTCATCTGTTTTATAACTATAACATGCTAAAACATGCATAACATGATTCAAATATAGGTTAGATGAGCCAAAACTGAATTTTAGCCGGAGACTGGGGCTTTTTGTATAGCAGGCAGGCTCACGCTAAACTCCCTCTCAGGCCTTAATCCAGCCGTGTTTTGTCTCATCTTCCTCTTTATTCCATTTCTTATTTACAATCGATTTTTACCATTTCAAATATCTCAACTCATTTTCATGATAAACTTTTAACCATGAAACACTTTTCACCCTTGGTTCCTATTACCATGACGGCTTAATCCGTGTTTCGGTGATAATATTTGGTTAATTACATTTTAAAAGGCATTTTAAAACCTTTTACTTCATTTCTTTACATTTTAAAAACAAACATATGTAACACCCCGATTTATGAAGGAGCCTTTAGCAAGACATTCCCTAATAAACCGAACTGTTACCATCTCGGTTTCCCGAGGTAGTGAATAACAAATTAAACTCCAAGGCGAATTATATAATTTCTTTAACTTAATTTTTACAAAACCTCTGTTACATCAAATTACAAAGAACTAACATAAATGAAAGTGAAAGTCTTCTAAATGATGATCTAGCTACTAAGTCTTCTGATCCAGTGTCTCACGCCCATCAAGCTCCCATCCCATCTCATAAACCTGTCAAGTCTGCTCCCCAATATTTGGATCATCACAGGTGTTCACGAATACACAGGGTCAACCACGAGGTTGAGTAGGGAATACAATGAAACAACAAAATATGATATGCATGCTCCTCCGTCACCTCCACCTCCATTTCAACTCATATCTCATAACCCGTACAACCTGACCATACCGGTCCCGGTGAGACTATATATCGACCGTAGCCGATCTGCCGGCTCGCATTTGAAGACACCAGGGCAAGTCCCGAGAACCCCCGCTGGGCCTTATCACAACATCATCATCACCACACCACATCACCACAACATCCTCCATCTCCAATGCATATGAATGCTCAAGAAATTAATGCAACACAATATGTATATCATTGAACTGGTAAATCATATAATCATGCCGGTTACCGAATGTTGTGATAATATACTCAATACGATTAATTCAGTCAAGCACATTCCAGGATATGTATCATAACATGAATCAACAACCACGAATCAAGTCAACGTTCACAGTTTGGTCATATGAAACACAAACAAGTCAACACAATTCAACAACAACGATAATAAGTCAAGTGTATTTCCCTACCTTTTCGCAATCCAAGCACACAAGCAATCAATTATGATCCTTCGCATATCCATCACCTACATAACATAATTATGTATAGTTACCACCTACTCAATCAAATAATCATGCACATAACCTAGACTCATCATAACTTAATAGGAATATCAACTTAAAGAACAAACACGATTTTTCCTGATTTTCCAGCACATGACAGACTCGGAATAAAATACATAACTAATTCCAGAAAAATCAAATTGATACAAGGCCAATTGGATTGGAACCCCATGAGTCTTAGCTGCAAATTATATCTAACGTGTTTTTCTCAAATTCCAAACGTATCAAGGGTTTTAAGACTGATTTCCAAAAACTGACAGAAACCGTCGCATAAAAAGTATTGATTCATAAAACGAGTTTAAAACATTATTTTGCAGTAATTCCAAATCCTAATATCATCTAGACTATACAAAGATGATGTATGAAGAAGCCTCATAACTGAATCGATATGAAAATTAGGGTTTCAAATCATTTTCCACAACCAAATCAGATTCGCGGACTTTTCAGCGACATGTTCATAAATAAATCACCTAGGACAAACCATAAAGAATTTGACTACGATATTTTATATGCATAAACTAGACATCAAATAAACAGGACTCTCTTTTCAAACTTTTTGAAGACGAATACTTTAAAACAGTATAAACAATGGAATGAAATCGACTTACAAACAGGGAAATCGAATTAGGTTGGAATCGATGAGAAATCTTCAATCAAATGAAAGGCTCGACAATTCTTCTTCCTCTCCCTTTCTCTATGTTTAGAAATGGTTTTATGAATGATAAAATGAAAAGAGGGGAGAGGGAGAGCGGCTATTAGATTAAGTTTAGGGTAAATGGTGGTTACATGTTCCGGGTAAGGCAAATGGGTTAAACGGGTATGGTCGTTGGGTAAATGTAGATGCGTAAATGGGTGATACGATTCTTGACCCAAAAGACAAAATGTGATGTAGCCCGACTCATCATATACGATATAAACCCGACTTAATAACATTCACGATATTACGATGCAACCAATATAAAATGAATAATAACTAGTATATAATAATATCCGTTTAATCGATTATATAAAATACGGGGTATTACAGTCTTCCCCCCTTAAAATGAACTTCGTCCCGAAGTTCGCCACCCCGTAATGATAACCAAACATCCACAAGCATAAGACAAACACAAGTAGTACATATACATAAGCTCTAAAACGCGAAGTGTTATATTCTATCCCCCTTAAGAAACTTTGTCCCCAAAGTTGAACATACGACAGAAGTATGTGGCACTTAAAGAATCACAACATTGACCGAATAATAACAAATTAAAACAGCAGATTCCATGCATGGTCAATTCTCGGTCGTCACCCAATCATAACATCTTGCTTAGCGGATCGTAAACCATCAAGATTTTACAATCCTATCCTCCTTAAAACATGGTTACGTCCTCGTAACCCCATTATAAAATTCCACGTCCAATGTTTAAGAAGATTCTTTGAAACAATAGACACAAATCATCGATAAGCTAATTACTCTATCGGCAACTAGCATCCGACCTTTCAAGCAACAAAACACACTTGTCCATTTCATGCTACGCATTACACAAAATCAAGGTAACAAATACTTGGATGCTTTGACACCAATTTAACACGTTTACATCAATGTAGACAATCAACTAACTCATAGTTCATACTTGACGAATTAAAATATTTCATATCAGTAATCATATCATAGAAGTAAAATCCATATTTCTGTAAATCAGGTTTAGAGAAAGACACTAGGCAAAATTCAAGCAATGTAATAGCGTTTGTATAATTGAGACTACTTTACATAAAACCCACCGAAACAAATAAGATTATATTATCATATAACAAGGTTCATACTCATATCATATGCCTACCGTTCATGCTACGTAATTCATATCGAGTATTACATGGTTACATCACATAATTCATATTTGATTAAACTTTTATATGAAACTCACATAACTTACAATTTCAACAATCAAACATCATGCAACAACTTTCAAAATTCATAATTAAATAACCGCTTAGCTATTTTGCGAGCTATTATCGTTTTTAAGAAATATAATGAATTAACTAATCATAGGAAAGAGAATCAATTGCAAAGCTTAAGGAATTTATTTATAACAAATTTTACAACTCAGTTGGTTAGAACAAAACTTTACAGCAATTAGACAGAAAATGGGGCAACTTGCAAAAATTACTATTAAATAACGACTCGTTAAGATTTTACGTGACTTATCATTTTGAAAACGCGAATGAATCTTCTAAACAGTGGAGTTGGAATTATGCATAAACAATAAACACGTTTTAAATGGTTTTTAAAACATTGAAGACATGGGTCGAAACAGAACCGTGTAGTAACAATCTGACCACTGTCAACTAAAATATTTATTTCTCTCAAAATATAATTCATATTAGCATGAAACTAAAAGCATTGAAAAGCTAAATCAGAATGTTATCACACATAAAATTTTCACCATCATATAGAAGGGTAAAAAAAATAACAAGACGATTTAAAAAACTTCTCACATTTGTAAACATATCACAGAAAATAGATCTACCACTACTATCCACCACAATCACAGGATCTTATTGACATCTCCATACAACCATTTACTCACTCACTGGTTTAGGTCACGAATTAGGCCGATGAATTTAAACAATCAACAACATATTCATAATTCATATATTTTAAATTATCAAAATTGTTTGTACGATATCAATTCTGAAAATATATTTCCCAATAAAAGTACAACATATGATCCATGACAACAACAACATTACTCCCATATCACACATGTGTTTAACATTTTAGCAACCATATCATTCAATTGTGTCCAGCAACTTAGTATAACTCATTTTCAGCAAAACAAAAGATATCGCATAAATAGCTTAAACATATACATTTGCCATCATATACTTTGTAGAACATTATTTATGATAAAAGATTAGCAACTCGAACAACTTCTCTGATTTGCGCGATTTGAATAATTAGGCAACTCGTAGGCTCAATTAAACGTAACTATAACGACTATCATTTAAACCAACGCATATCATGTGAATCATCAAAGGGTTATCCCATTATAATTGCCAACATAGTTATCATAAGCAATCTTCATTAGAATATAATTGATAGCAACGACTCGAGAATATAGCTATGTCAAATGTCGTGTTACATCAAACAGTTTCCTTCATATCACGCCCATACAATTGCAAGAATCACTTTAGCATTTTATGACAATATAATAACGAACATATCCAATAAGGAATAACAACACTGTTTATTATCATGTCATAGGTTTAGGTTCAACTGAAATAATATAATGCGATGAAGGTAATAAATATAACTATGGGCACACAAACTCACATGAAAGACATTAGAACTTAGATGGCATACTACATGTGTGGATAGTTAAACATAAATCATTACTACCATACGTGTGTAAACATTTAAACATGATTAATATTATCATAAAACATTCATACGGAAACAACAATAAATGGGCAACATCCAACTATCAGGTGCGATTCCAGCTTTCCACCTACATCCGTAGCATATATTATCTATGCAAGAGAAAATAACGATGGTAACAATCAAGAAACATATATTAGAATATCTGGATTTAATACTTACCTGCCACTAACTTTAATAAGATAAGACAACATAGGTATTTATGTACATATTCCGGCCATTACAGAGATTAGGAACAACAAGAGACATTACGACATGACAACATCTAAGGTACGCAAACAACTGAACTCGTATAAAACATGTCACCTTTGATTAAGAATCATATTCAGCTATTCAATTTCACACATACTATCATGCCAACAATGTTATAAACTAAACTTTAATTTTTTATCACTTGTTAAGATACATAACCAATGAATATGCGTGCGACTATCATCATATAAGAACATTATAAATTCACATTAATAAGGCTCATGAAATAATCAAACATCTGTATGAAAACTCAACATAGAACTCACATTTTAAAAGTTATGATTCACGTTGTAACTTCCAAAAATCACGAATAAATAACCGTTCAACAAAAACTTGAGTTATATTACTTTTTATAACATACAGAGAGTTAATAATACGTGAGAAAAAGAATGAGGTCCAAAGCTCAAGAATTCAATTTTTAAAGGATTTTGCAACTCAGTTGGTCCAAACAAGTATGTGACAGCAATTGGTCCAAAACTTGGGCCAGTTTGCAAAACTTACCATTTAATATAGAGACATCAAGAATTTTCGTGGCTTATCAATCTGAAAACACGTGCGAGTATTATAATCACTGCAATTGGAATTATGCAGAAATTATTAATACAATTTAAATAAGGATTTTTACAAAATCGTTGGTCAAAACATCACTGCACAGGAACTTCCTGACCACAGCCTACTAAAACATTTATTACTCCTAATCCGTATATCCTATAAGCATAAAACCAACGCCAAATGAACACTAACTCACGAGGCTATCTCTCATAAAAATTTCATCCATAGGCAATAAACATAAAAGAAATGGCAGTAAGGTCAATTAAAGAGTAAAATCAAACAAAACGAGTTTCAGCAATAGGTCAATCTTTACTATGTTACAAGCTCTTATGAACATACTATGTATACTAACCCATCCCAACTTAAATCTCACACTTTGTGCTTACGTAAAAATCTATCCCATAGCATCCCTTCGCATCTCGATCTTCTCCTGACATCTAAATCACGATTATTATGACTAGAAACATGCAATTCAATAGTGTTTCAGATTACTATCACAATACTATACTAGCATGGTTTCGGGGTCACATAACCGCATGTCGCTAGACATATTAGCTCTATCAACATGTCATTCAACATCCATCCAAATAAATATCATCAATTCGCAATTATTTTCACGCTCACGATTACCATAATCCAACACTTCATTGATTATCAACCAGAACACGAAAATTTATTTCTCATCTCTACAACATCATATGATCACGCCATCATTCATACAAAATACTTACCGTAACGTCGTCCTGCAGAGTGGTTAGAATATATGGGTCTCAAGGTATACATCAACTCGATTATATCCAAGGTTTTCCTTCTAACTACCTCATTCACTCAATTTATCTCGGGTTACCGGTTTGGCGAGAGGGCAAAAGAGCACGCATTAAGGGCGCCTTCTTAACCGCACTTTGTGAGCTCCAAACAGTTTATTCCCCTGGGGTTCATTTTATTTAGACACATCCTACATTCATTGGGTTCATTGGTTTAGGCCCGAGGATCGTTCGCTCACGATACCACTTTGTAACACCCGATTTATGAAGGAGCCTTTAGCAAGACATTCCCTAATAAACCGAACTGTTACCATCTCGGTTTCCCGAGGTAGTGAATAACAAATTAAACTCCAAGGCGAATTATATAATTTCTTTAACTTAATTTTTACAAAACCTCTTTTACATCAAATTACAAAGAACTAACATAAATGAAAGTGAAAGTCTTCTAAATGATGATCTAGCTACTAAGTCTTCTGATCCAGTGTCTCACGCCCATCAAGCTCCCATCCCATCTCATAATCTGTCAAGTCCGCTCACCAATATTTGGATCATCACGGTGTTCACGAATACACGGGGTCAACCACGAGGTTGAGTAGGGAATACAATGAAACAACAAAATATGATATGCATGCTCCTCCGTCACCTCAACCTCCATCTCAACTCATATCTCATAACTCGTAACAACCTGACCATACCGATCCCCGGTAGACTATATATCGACCGTAGCCGATCCGCCACTGCTTGTTGAGGACACCAGGGCAAGTCTGCAGAACCCCGCCCAGGCCTAATCACAACATCATCATCACCACACCACATCACCACAACATCCTCCATCTCCAATGCATATGAATGCTCAAGAAATTAATTCAACACAATATGTATATCATTGAACTGGTAAATCATAGAATCATGCCTAGGTTCATCGAATGTTGTGATAATATACTCAATACGATCAATTCAGTCAAGCACATTCCAGGATATGTATCATAACATGAATCAACAACCACGAATCAAGTCAACGTTCACAGTTTGGTCATATGAAACACAAAAAAGTCAACACAATTCAACAACAACGATAATAAGTCAAGTGTATTTCCCTACCTTTTCGCAATCCAAGCACACAAGCAATCAATTATGATCCTTTACATATCCATCACCTACATAACATAATTATGTACAATTACCACCTACTCAATCAAATAATCATGCACATAACCTAGACTCATCATAACTTAATAGGAATATCAACTTAAAGAACAAACACGATTTTTCCTGATTTTCCAGCACATGATAGACTCGGAATAAAATACATAACTAATTCCAAAAAAAATCAAATTGATACAAGGCCAATTGTATTGGAACCCCATGAGTCTTAGCTATAAATTATATCTAACGTGTTTTTCTCAAATTCCAAACTTATCAAGGGTTTTAAGACTGATTTCCAAAAACTGACAGAAACCGTCGCATAAAAAGTATTGATTCATAAAACGAGTTTAAAACATTATTTTGCAGTAATTCCAAATCCTAATATCATCTAGACTATACAAAGATGATGTATGAAGAAGCCTCATAACTGAATCGACATAAAAATTAGGGTTTCAAATCATTTTCCACAACCAAATCAGATTCGCGGACTTTTCAGCGACATGTTCATAAATAAATCACCTAGGACAAACAATAAAGAATTTGACTACGAGATTTTATATGCATAAACTAGACATCAAATAAATAGGACTCTCTTTTCAAACTTTTTGAAGACAAACATTTTAAAATAGTATAAACAATGGAATTAAATCGACTTATAAACAAGGAAATCGAATTAGGTTGGAATCGATGAGAAATCTTCAATCAAATGAAAGGCTCGACAAGTCTTCTTCCTCTCCCTTTCTCTAGGTTTAGAAATGGTTTTATGAATGATAAAATGAAAAGAGGGGAGAGGGAGAGCGGCTCTTAGATTAAGTTTAGGGTAAATGGTGGTTACATGTTCCGGGTAAGACAAATGGGTTAAACGGGTATGGTCGTTGGGTAAATGTAGATGCGTAAATGGGTGATACGATTCTTGACCCAAAAGAAAAAATGTGATGTAGCCCGACTCAACATATACGATATAAACCCGACTTAATAACATTCACGATATTACGATGCAACCAATATAAAATGTATAATAACTAGTATATAATAATATCCGTTTAATCGATTATATAAAATACGGGGTATTACAACATATTAGTCATAAATACAAAATCATCCTTGGTTCCACATTCCATGTCGGTTTCAACCCGAATACGATGATAAACATTGACTAATCACAAATAAATGAACTTAAAACAATTAGTTCATAATCATTTTTCGAAACTATTCATGTTAAGCTTGTAAAACCGAATCCGACATCAAATATCGTCAATACAATGATGATTATTCAAGTCTCATTCCTCATATCAACACAAAAGCGGTCTAAACGACCTTCTCAAACCAAGACGAGTTCAAACACCCTCTTTTCAAACCATTTTACAAACATTTTAATAGTCAGAAGATGCCCTTGAACCGTCTGCTGACTCGCGCCTAAACAGGCTAATCATTTTCCAATTTTCAAACCAAGACAGGCCTGTTTCCATCACCGGATGGCTCGCGCCTATATAGGTTTCCTGATGCAGACCCTGTTTCTTTCCAGCACTTGTCTAGGACGATCCCAACTTCGAATAACCCGAATACAGGACGGATCAGATGACAAATCTGCTTTTTTACATTGTATTCGTAAAAACGCCTTACTAAGACAAATGGATCACGTTATGCACCATAAACCTAACTCGGTAAATGGATGATTAATTTCTGTCTTGCATGCAAATCAACATTAAATCCAACTTGACATCAAATACTTGATACTTGGATAAAACAACCGACATAGAAAGCTCATATGTAAGGTTCAAACTTGTGGATGCGCATTCATGCATTTACCCATTTTATCAACTTTCGCATTTAACCAGCCAAGATCGATCAGTAGAGGCCGCTACCACGGGCGGGATTGGGTGTCCGATTAAAGGGTTTCCCAATACGTACCTTCACCTCTTACTCAGAAACTTTGGATAGTGGACGACCTTATCCAGGGCGTACGAGAGTCATTCTAGAGATAGGATGCTAAAGAGGGACGACTCCTTATCTTTAGAACCTATGTCAAACACCGCTTTTTTCTTTGGTTGACCTAAATATAAAGTGGATTCGAACGGTTTCCAAGCATCCCACAAATTCTTGGTGGCGACTCTGAACATCTCTTGCATTGTTTCAAAACCCTTTCCGAGATGAATCCGACCGATCTAAAACGATCCAGTCGAAAGCATTTTTATGCCACCAAGCGTGGCTTTCCGACTGTTGCATGTCCACAAGCATTTACATGATGTATATATACAATACAAGGCCTTGGAGAGCAAGCTAGACAATCGTACAATAAGGAAACTAAATTATACAGAAGATATGTAAAAGATATACAATGAATACAAAAGATATGAACAACTAACTATTGGAAACGATATTATCTTTAACAATACCCATTACAAGGGAGCCTAACTGTTTATTATTATCCATAATTCTTGTTTCAAATGGATTATTATCCACAAATTATTGTTTTAGATGGAGTATTTTTGTCAAAAATTAAGACGGATCAAATGTCACCATTTTATGATAAAATGTAAATATTTCCTAATAAAATATTATCTGTTTTTTTGTTAAAGGCTAATAATTTTAGTCATAACATTTTATCATTAAATGACTACTTTCAATTGAAAAATGATATTTTATGGTCTTAAGATAAGAGTCATAAGACCGTCTTAAAGCTGACATATTCCTTATTCAGATTCATTTCCATGTTATTATTTTGAAAAATAATAGTTAAAAATTATAGAATTATAATTCTTCATCATGACACTGACACTGGTACTTCTTACCCCCACACTGACACTCGTACTTCCCTCCACATACTGCCAACCATGTCCCTTTCCCCAAACCTTCTCCTTCATCCTCTCTCATCCCAAACCACCACCTCTTATCGCAGCAGCCGACAACCTAAACGACGACCAGGTGGTCGTCGACGACATCCCTCTTCTTTGTCACTCATAAACACGCTGTCGTAGAACCGCCACCCTACTTCGCGTTCCTCTTTTTCGGCGACAGACGACGACGTTGACGGAGGACAACTTTCAGCGCTAGAATTCCTAACAACTTTATCCGCGCAGTTAATTTTCCGAATATTTACTTCATTTTCTGTAGATCTGAACATCAAATTAGATCTTGTTAATCAGGGGCGGACGCAGGAATTTATCGAAAAGGGGGCACAAATTTTTTTCCAATACATTATTTTTTATTTTAAACAGCATTATTACGGATTTTTTTTCCTCCCAAAAAATATAAAAATAACTAATTTTAATAATTTTTTAGTTTAAAAATTAGTATTTTATTTTGAA
Source organism: Silene latifolia (assembly GCF_048544455.1). Classification (NCBI taxonomy): domain Eukaryota; kingdom Viridiplantae; phylum Streptophyta; class Magnoliopsida; order Caryophyllales; family Caryophyllaceae; genus Silene; species Silene latifolia. Next base: position 381,686,878 of record NC_133538.1, on the reverse strand, counting down.
CTTTCTTATGAAATATTTAAATTTGAAATAAATGTACTTTGTAATTAATAATAAATAATATCTCCTATGATTAGATATATTATATTCTAATATATAAATGAACACTAAACACAAGTGATTCAATGGTAGAGAAGATGGTATGTAACCTTGAGGTTAAGAACCTAAGGCACCAGGAATCGAACCTAGCAACTTTCAACGGTCAACTAAAGAGCTTACTAACTGAACCACATAAACCTATTGAACATTTTTGTTACTTATAAAATATATCCCTAAAAATTCATGGTGGGCACGTGCCCACCCGGACCCTCCCTTAGATCCGCCCATGTTGTTAATAAAAAAATGAAAAGGGAGAAGGATGACGCGCTCTTATTTTTGTTGTAGATTTGGAACACAAGCACTTGGTTGCCTGAGAGAGACGTAGATGGGTTGCGTGGTGATAGTTGGTGGAGTGTCGGTGGTTGTGGGAGTGTCGCATAAAGGTGTAACTATACAGAGAAGTCGTGAGTGTGTTCTGGGTCGCCGACTGGTTGATCCAGTGGATAATGGCGGTGGTGGTGGTGGTTTGAGTGATGAGTGTGATGCAGTCTGGGTGCTGCCGCGTGCTGGTGGTCAGGCTGAGTTATTATTGTTGGAAGAGGTGGTGGTGCTAATTAGTGTCATGGTAGTCGGTGTTGGTCGTGGGGACTGGGGACTGGGGACTGGCGGTTATGTTGGATCGGTGTTGGTCGTAGGGATTGGCGGTGATGTCGGGTCAGTGGTGGTGGTCTGGTTGTTTTGTATTAGTGGAGGTGGTGGTGGTGATCGTTATGATAGTGGTAGGTTGGCGGTTGTGATGGTGACGACTATAGTGGTGGTGGGTGGTGATAGGCTGACGATGGTGATGGTGACGGCAGCAATGGTGGTGGTAGGTGGTGGTGGGTTTGTGGATCCTAGTGGAGTGGTATATATATATATATATATATATATATATATATATATATATATATATATATATATATATATATATATATATATATATATATATATATATATATATATATATATATACATATATAGAGATTTAGGATCTTGTGAGAATGATCACTCGGTGAGAACGGTGAGAACAACTCTCATCCCTTAGAATAGAGTAAATGAACGGCTGATAATGCATCTCCAAATTAAAAACATCAATTAAACTGATCAAGCATTCACACACACCCCACATTTATCCTCATCATCCACACAACTCACTCGACCCCTCACCTCCCAAAACCACCATTGCCAGAAGCTGCCATCGACATCACCGACATTCACCACCGACGTCGACATAACCTGCAGCCATCACCGTCATGGACATCACCGGCAGTAACACACTCCATTATCACTACCAGCCACCAAATAAAATCGCGACCACGACTCACACAACCGCTCAGACGATTCTGGCGAGTTTCCTCGACCATGATGACGCCGGCGAGGTGGAAGATTCGGGTCAATAGATCGCACCAACGCCAGTTCGCTGGCGGTTCTAATTTCTTCACCAGTGAATTGGCCTTCAACCTCTTCCTTCTATCTCTCCACGTATCTGAGATTAGCTTAAAGGTCACTAATAATGGCGACAAAACATGAAGAGAACCACCACATACCACCAAAGTTGGAGAAATGAGGTCAATATTCACTTTCGAAAATTGCGATTAGATTCCGCACATCTACTCGTCGGTTTTCTAGTTTTCATATGAATTTATACTCTCTTTGATAGAAGCCCACTTTCTACTTAATTTCCTACTAGTGCCACGTTTCTAGCCCATTACATTTATTTTGTATTGGTCATTCCTTATTTTTTAGATTTATCTACTTTAGACTTAATAGCATGTACGTATTAGTCGCTGTTTCTACTCCTATTTCTCCCTAGTGCCTAGTTTCTTAATGAATTTGCTATTACGCGCATATCCAAAGTTGTTCATCTTGCTTTAGCAACGCATATCAAAGTGTGCTCAATTCCGGCATTGTACGAGTGAAATATGGTCGTTTTACATCTACGCAAAACATATAGAGTATAATTTGGGGTTGTCTTTTGTGTATATGAGTCATGTTATATACGCGTATCTATATCACATATTTATGTATTTAGTATAATATTTTGTGCATTTAGGTAGTTCGTATTTTTTGTATCATATGTTAGGAAAAAATGTACCCAGGATGGAAAAAAACGTATCTGCGTTGTCATAAAATGTATCAAAACACTTTAGAATGATAGGCACGGTTTTTACCTAAATTCTATATACATTATTTATGTATGTAGATATATTTTTTTCTATCCTAGGTACATTTTTTTACCGAAATTTTATACACACTTTTTAAGTATGTATATACACTTTTTTCTATAGGGGATACACTTTTAGTCTCTTACCACTGTTCTGACTAGAAAATTATGCATGAAATCCCATAAATTCTAGTGGTATGTACAACACTCCCACACATACAGTCATTTTGAAGTTGAGTAGCCGCGAGAAATTTTGTTATTTTCTTATTAGAAATTTTCAAAAATCTACCTCAAAATCAAATCAACATAAAAAACGCCCATTTAATTTGCAAGTAACTCATACCAATTTCTCACGCAATTGAGCCCCAATTCGGTTGAATTTCGAACCTCCATTAGCTATGTCAAATAAATGCGGGATCCCGTACGACCTATCCTACGGTGCAAACCGTACGAACTCCATAATAACATTTGAATTAAGTCAAAATGAATGGCCGAGTTTGTTTCTAAATCAATCCATAACCAGACTCTCTCCTTCTTCTCTATCCTCCCCTTACCAATCAACAGTTACATACTCGCATATCGGTTCCTATGTTGCCTGCTGTCGGCACGACAACTATTCAACCATCCACGGCTACCTACTCCACCGGCGGCGACGACCACCATTATAGCCGATTGGATATCTCCTACTCTTTTTCTACCTTCACATCTCACTGCCATCGTTCATATCACCGGCGATGCATACCACCACCACATTCGCCTCCTCTGACCATTAAGGTTATAGACATACTCGGCATCTGGTGACCCAGATATAATTAACCACCACTTCCGAGCCATTCGAAACTCCCTTTACCTCTCCTTGGTGGTTGTATTAGCGCCTCGATAATGATTTTTGCGGGGTTAGGTGGTCTATGGGTGTCACAACGAGTGTATGTTATAGTTGACGGTGACATTAATGGCTCGACTATGAGCATAGATGTAGGCTAGGTTGCACGAACACTCCTCTTAATCGGTGTTTCCGTGTCGGACACGACACTCGTCGGACACACGTCAAAACGTGTCGGACACCTGTAAAGCCGTGTCTAACTTTTATCTTTTATTTGGGCACGTGTCCGACGCGTGTCCAAAGTATTTTGAGCCGTGTCCGTGGTATTTGGACACACCTTCAAACGGAAATTTGAATTTAAGGTAAATGACGTGAATTGTTATATGGTTGAATTTGGTGGAAAAATGATGTTCTTTAGACAAGTAATGAGATGTCGAAATAGATTGATTATAAGTTGGTTTTTGGTTTTAGAAATGAGAATAAGTTATATTTAACGTCAAATTTTACCTTTATTTATTTAAACTTAATATCAAATAATTTTTCAAAAGTAAAATCACACATATATAACTACAAAATATATATTTTATTAAAATTAAATAACGTGTCCCGTGTCCTAAATTTCATGGGATACCGTGTCACGTGTCCGTGTCGTGTCCGTATATGTGTTCGTGTCTGTTTTGGTGCTACCTAGGATGTAGGGGTATCACATTTTTTGGGGTCGATTTTGGGGAATGGTGCTCCACGATTGTGATAGTTTTGATTGGTGGTTAGCCGGAGGCGTGGACATCGGTGACTATAGTGAGACGGTCGCCTCATTTGCCTCATGTGGGTCGCACCGTAAGTGGCAGACGGTTGCTTAGTATCCGGCGGTGTGCTTGAATGGTAAAAGTAGGCTGTGAAGTTGGTCTCTCGTGTGCTAGGAGTAGGCTGTGAATTAGAACTTGCAATGGATGACGATGAGCTGTCCAATTGCACCATTTGAGACGAAAATGGTTCCCAAAACGCAGATAAGAGCAATACTAATTAGCGTAGTCATAAAAAAATGATGATGAATTGTTGCAACTTGTGTAATTCATGAGTTAGCTGGAACAAACAAAGAAAATTCCAAGAACAAAGATAAGTCATCTAAATAACAATTGTAATAGGATAACAAGTTTGCACTTAAAAATTTTTCTCTCTCTAGATAGAGAGCCCTTCTCCCAATTAGGGGAGCTCCTTTTTTTTCGCGTATTCCAAAATCTTGAAACTGAAAATCCTATTTGTTTGATTAACCTTCTCATTGATTCTCTTTTACTCGAGCTATAGCTAGCTCATGATTGTGAGCAAGGGTGTTTAATTGGTGGTCGGATTTCAAAGAGTGCTTTTCCTGGGAATCTTAATTTTATCCCTTTTGTTCTTTGATCTTCCCAATTAATCTTTTACAGTAATTCACTTCTTTGATTGGGGGTGGGTTTTTTCATTTTTCTCAGCTGCTAAACATACATTAATTATTACTGAAGTGCGCATTTAATTGGGGGTGAGGAACCCTAATTTTTCTGGGCTTTGTTAAAGAGGCGTTTTTAGGTATTTTTGGAAGACTCTTAATAGCTGCCTATTTACTACTCCTATTAGTTCTGGTATTGGATTTTTGGGTATATTGAGGGGCTCAAGGATTTATTGGATCCTAATTGGTCATTTGGCTGCATTGATTAGCCAAGACGCTGCTAATTCTCATTAGTAACGAGTGTCTGCTCTTTTGAGCTTCCTATATAAATTAAACCTGATGGCTCTAGGAGTTGTATCACAATCATCACATTCCATTAATCTTATTCACTCACATAAAAAATCTCGATACAAGTTTCAGCTTCAAAAATCTTCTCCAGTTTCTTCTTCTTCGTTAAGTTCTTTGTCTTCTTTGAGTATGGAGGGTGAGTTTTGTTCAGCGAGCAAGGACCAGGCTGTGGGGTCGAATGAGTTGGGGGATCAGCATCTGGGTGGACACCAAAATGTTCAGCAACAGCCCCCCTCAACTGAGTTTAACCCCAATAATTCACTCCACGCTAATATCTGGAGATACCCTCGCTCAGGTGGTGTCATCAACATTGACCCATCTGAACTGGGTAAGTCCAGAGAGTTCTGGGGTAGGTGTGTCTTGGGGTTCCTGGTGGACTATCGACTCTTTGAAGCTGAACTTTTGAACGATGTTATCAGACGTAAATGGACTACTAATGGTAGGATCACGGCCTTTCGTATGGGGGAGGTGTATGTCTTCCACTGTACAGCGGTGGAGGATATGGAGGCTCTGCTACAAAGGACCACTGCTACCATAGATGGAGCAGTGATGGTCTTTTCTAAGTGGTTTCCTGACACGGTTCCACGCACTGTTAGGTTCCCCTATGCTGAAGTTGGGGTACGTGTCTGTGGATTGCCATTCGAGTATCTGAACATGGAGGTTGCTAAGATTGCAGGTAAGCTGCTCAGTCATCAATTTCATATTGAACCTTTCCACTTGGTACCTGATGATGATTATTTGAAGTTGAGGGTGTATTTAAGGCTTAGTGAACCACTGATGCCTGGTTTCTTCCTAGCTATGGAAGGGGGATACCTTTTATGGGTTCAATTCAAATATGAGGAAGTCTTTAAATATTGCATTAGGTGTGGTAAGATTGGCCATAAAGGGTCACAGTGTAGGGAGTCCTTAATGACAGTGATATCAAGTGTCAATGGAATGTTAGATAGGTCGGTGGCAAGAGGTTTTCCTGTTTATCAAGCAAATAGTAATCACACGATGTTCAATTTAGACCTTCGTGCCACCCCATCAACAACCAAGTTTCTGTCTTCAAGGGTCAAATTGGGTGATCCTATGAGGATGCCAAGGAGGAGAAGAAGATGGGAATCTCCGGAAAGAAATTTTGTTGATTTTGGTGGGGCTCACCCGAAGCGTGGTCTTACGGTATGAGATTTCTTTGTCACGGCTCGGCCTTTTCTTTGGGCCTGTGGTGTTCCATGTTGAGGAGAGGGCTGCTGAGGGGGTTGGAAATCAAGGGGTGGGTGCATCTGGAATTGGAAACTCTGGTGTTGGGTCTAGGGGAGGATTTCACTTTCATGGGGGTTTTAATGATTCTGGCATTATTAGGAATAGGGCTAATGAGGATGTTGTAATGACTGAAGTGCAGGAGGAGGGAAATGTGGAAGGTGTTAGGAGAGGAGTGGTTATCTCTCAAACTCAGGAAGTGGACATGACACCTGTAGTTCAAGGCACGGTAAGAGGAGGAGTTCCAGGGGCTGGGGGGTGGTTGGATGAAGAGGGTATGAACAATGATGAATATCATACGGCTGGTGAGGAGTTAGAGGGGCCTGCTGAGCCAAATCTACTCCAGCAGGGGGTCCTTATGCAGCTTCAGGCTGAGGGCCCATATGTTATTTTCTCTAAACAGGACAGTTTAAGCGGTTTGGTGGATAGGGATCAAAGGATGCAGGATGCTATTTTGAATAGGATTGAAGGGGACTTAGGATGGGCAAGAATTGAGGATGAGCAGAGGGGTTTTAATCAGACCTTTGAGCCTCCTGAAGGGGGCTTACCTAACTGGTACCATACTTCAGCTGGGTTCACTACTAGGGAAGTGGGGCAATGTTCTAGGCCAAGGAGGGAGGTAGCTGCTGAGGAGGAGATGATGGGTCTGCTTGTGGGGTCAGAGAATAATGTGGAGGATACTGATGGGGTTGGGGCAGGAGCCCAACATGTTGCTGATGATATGGTGGAGGCTGATGATGAGGCTTCCTCAGGTTCAGAAGGGCCTGTGTCTAATGGGACAATGGCTATGGAGTCTGATTCCCATCATGATACGGCTAGTGACAGTGATAGGGAGATTATCATCATCTCTTCTGATGATTCTGAGGGGGAGTCTGAGCTAAAACAGGCTGTTGTGGGGATGGGGCCTATGTCTGGGCAGCAGGATTCCAATGCCAATTCTTCTCTTCCTGATGCTGCGCCTGATCTAAGGGCTACTCAACAACACTCTTTTGAATCAGCTGCTATTAAAAGGAAAGGAAAGGAGCTTGATGAAGGCTCTTCAAATCTGGCTCCTCTTGAAAAATTGTTACAGGATGCGTATGAAAGGGAGGCTAGTCAAGTTAAGCAAGGACAGGGTAAAGGTAAGGAGTTGAGGTTCTTTGATATTCCTCCTGTTGGGAATAAGGCTAAGCAGTTTGCAGAGATACCAGTGGGAAGCAATTCTGATGGGTGCCTTGGTTTGGTGGATGCCTATCATATTTCTGACCTGCATGAGGATTATAAAGATGTCATGGGAGCTGCTAGGAAGAGGAAGTGCTGTACTGACGTAGGGGATTATATTCTCCCTGAGGAGGCAAAGCTATCAATGGGAAACGCAATGGCGTATTTGTACCGCCTGGCAAAGAGGAGCAAAGGGAGTGCTGGATTTGGAAAGGCAAAGCAGGCAAAGACAGTAGAAGAAAATACACAGCAACCTTGGGCTTTCAGGGTTAACATTGAGGATGTGGTTATGGTGGACTCTAGTGACTCATCAATTCCATCTGTGAACGGTGGAGCAGTTGATTTTGACGGCTTTGCGGAGGTTGGGCCTTCTCAACCTCCTCTTTCGCCATGATGGGTCTTGTGTGGAATTGTAGGGGTCTAAATAACACGCTCGCCCCTACAATTCCGAAATTAAGAGCGTTATTAGGTAGTAATTTTTATGATTTTGTTTTTCTAATGGAGACTAAGTGTAGTCCGAGTCATATTTTCCCTTTATTTCGCTCTTCTGGTTTTGTGAAGAATTTTGGGGTGGAGGCGGTTGGAACTTCGGGTGGTCTTTGGGTTGGGTGGAGAAAGGAGGCGAAATTTAAGTTAGTAAAAGCTTGTAATAATTTTATCATCTTTCTAGTGGAAAAATATAATGGTCGATTATGGTATCTTGTTCTTTTTTATGGTGCGCCGAATGTACATATGCGGGCACCGGTTTTGTTAGACTTAGAGAGTTGGCTTGATGAATGTTCTCTTCCTTTTCTTATTGTTGGGGATTTTAATCAAGTGGAATATCGAAGTGATAAACTTAGTTCTAGCCAACGACCGATTGGGGGAATGGAGGATTTCTCTTTGTGGAAATTAAGAAATGAGTTGGTGGATATCCCTTATAAGGGGCCGCGGTTTACTTGGTGTAATAACAGAAAAGGGGATAAGCGAGTTTATGAAAGGTTGGACAAAGCATTGGGTTCTAAGGATTGGTTGTCTGCTTTCCCGGATACTGGTATTAAACATTATCCAATTCAACTTTCGGATCATGCTCCGATTGAGGTGGATCTGAATCTCACCCGTGTCACCGGTAAACGACCCTTTAAATTGGATGCTTGGGCTTTGGATTATGAGGAGTGCTTGGAGCAGGTTCGAAATGCTTGGGTCATTGATGATAATGGATCTCCGGCGTTTCGTATCACTAGAAAGTTGGCAAGAGTTCGAAGTTGCGTCAAAAAATGGACTTTGAATAAAAAGGCGGAATGGAATGAGAAGTGGGATGATTTTGACCGGAAATTGGAACATGGGATTGATGCTGCTTGTTCGGGGAGAGGTGAAGAGGAATATACGCGTGTTCATGAGGAACTTCGGGAGTTCGCAATTGCAGCTGAAAAGTATTGGAAGCAACGGGCTAAGCTGCGGTGGACGGTGGAGGGAGATACCTGTACAAAGTTCTTTTTTAACTGGGTTAAGGGTAGGTCTGGGAGGAATCTTATTCATGGTATAAGAGGCGAGGATGGACAGTGGAGGTATGATCACGCGGAGGTTGGTGGAATTTTCCAAAATGCTTTCATGGATCTGTACCAGACATCACGTATGGATGGGGCATCAGTTGATACAACGTCTTTGGAGCGCGTCATTAACCACGTGTCATTACGACTTGATCATGATGAGATGGATCGCATAGCTAGACCTTTTTCGGCTAAAGAGGTACGTACTGCAGTTTTTCAAATGGGGGCTTTTAAAGCTCCGGGTCCGGATGGTATTCCCGCGTGTTTTTATCAAAAATGCTGGTCCATGGTTAAACAGGTTTTTACAAAGGCGGTTTTGTCCATTCTAAACTCGGGGAGGGTCTTACGGGAATCAAATAGAACGTTTATTACTCTTATCCCTAAGAATGACGCTCCGGAAGGAGTGTCAGATTACCGGCCCATAAGTCTGTGTAATGTAATCATACGTGTGGTCACCAAGTGTATTGCGAATCGGATTGCTAAGGTTATGGGTTCTTTGGTGAGTGAATCCCAAAATGCCTTTATGCCGGGTCGGAATATTAGCGATAATATTTTGTTGGCACATGAGGCGATTCACAACATATCGCGATTCAAGAAAGGCTCTCAGGGACGGTGTGCCTTTAAAGCGGATATGAGTAAGGCGTATGATAGGATACGCTGGGATTTCTTGGAAATGACGCTGATTAAGTTTGGTTTCCCGTTGAAGTTAGTAAGACTTATCATGAGCTGTGTTACCACGGTGAGTTATGAGGTGCTCCTCAATGGTATACCTTTACCTCAATTCAAGCCCAAATGTGGTCTTCGTCAGGGAGATCCTCTATCTCCCTTTCTCTTCCTACTGTGTATGGAAGTCCTGTCGGCGAATATTGAATATGCCCGAGATTCTGGCAGGTTGCATGGGTTTACCTTATGTAGGGGGGTACAGCCGATGACTCACTTGTTCTTTGCAGATGACGCGATTTTCTTCTTCAAGGATAAGGGCGATTCAGCCCTTCATCTTAAAACTATAATAAGTGATTATTGCGAGGCTTCTGGGCAGAGACTAAATACAGCAAAATCAGGAATCATCTTCAGCCCGAATATGACTCTGGCAGCGATACAAAGAATTCTAAAAGGCTTCAATATCCGGAATAATAGAGGAATTGGGAAATATCTTGGTATCCCGGCTGAATTTCAAGAGTCTAAGAAGGACATCTTTCAAACTTTGGTGGATCATGTTACTAAGCGGATCTCTTCATGGAACGGTATTTTTCTATCACCGGCGGGGCGGTTGACTCTAGTTTCCTCGGTCCTTTCCAATCTCTCCAATTACTTTCTATCGGTTTTTAAGATTCCGGTAAGTGTGGCAAGGAAAATTAATTCTCTCTTGGCACAATTTTGGTGGACGGGGTGTAAACTAGGAAAGAGTGTTCACTGGTGTAGCAAAAACTTCCTGAGCCTTCCTAAATGTAAGGGAGGGTTGGGGATCCGCAATATTGAATGTTTGAATAAAGCGTTGTTGGCTAAGCATGGTTGGCGACTGATATCTGGAGATAGGTCTTTTTTCAGCAAGATCTTTAGGCAAAAACTTTTCGGGACTCAGATGGTAGATGCGGAATCGGTACCTTGTTCAGGTACTAGCTCCTCGTGGGGAGTTCGCAGCATCCTGTATGGGTTTCAGGGTCTCAAAGGTTTTTTGGGGTGGAAGCCTGGTGGTAACTCCCGGTTGAATGTTTGGACATCAAGGTGGGTAGGAGGTGAGTTCCCGGAACCCAAGAATTGCTGGCTAGGCCATGGGGATGTTCATCTTGTGGATCATGAGTGGGCCATCTAGTGACACCAAATGGGCAATGGAATGAAGATTTCATACGGTCTTTGTTTGTAGAGGAGCATGCGGAAAGGATTCGGCAATCGGGCTTAGGACGGAGGGGTGAAAGATGAGGTGTATTGGCCATTCTCAAACCATGGGTGTTTTACAGTGAAAAGTGGTTACGGACTCTTTTTCGAGGAGTATATAACCAGCAAGGGGTCCCAAAAGGATTTCACGAGATTGGGTAAGCGTGGTCAGGTGTTTTGTCAAAAGCACCTATGGACTATGCCGGTTCCTAACACTTGGAAGATTCTTATATGGAGGATCGTTACGGGTACGCTATCAGTGGGACGCGAGCTTCAACGAAGAAAAATGGGGGATGATGTTTTCTGTGTTTTATGTGGAACTGAGCATAGTAAGTTGGAGACGGTTGAGCATCTTTTTAGGGATTGTGAAGTCTCGGCTAGGATTTGGGCGGGGTCGGTTCTTAGTATCAGGGTGGAAGGCGCTAAACATCTTACTATGACTGACTGGATTATTGACTGGGTCCAATACCTGGGAAGGCAGGAGGAAGGACGGAGGAGAGTTATTCTATTCATTGCCATTATCTGGGGTCTTTGGACTATTAGAAACAAGATTAAATTTGAAGATCTGGCGATCAACCCTCAGTTGTTGATTGGTATCCTGTTTGATTCTATTAAGGAGAGGGCGCATCTTCTTAGGAATCAGGTAGATAATAAGGGTTCTCTCAAAGAGCCTCGAGGGAGCGTTGGGGACCAGGTTGATCAGCAAAAAACTGATTTACGGAATGGTATCCCTTTTCACATGATCGGACAACCAGGCTTATGCTCACCTCTTCGGGTTAAGGTGGATGCGAGTTGGGATCGTTCCTTTAAGGCGGCTTTTGGATGGGTGGCATATGATGAGATGGGGCGTGAGCGTCTGCGCAGACAGGTGAGTACTAGAGCGGAATCGGCCCTACAGGCAGAGGCCCTCGGCGTCAGGGATGTGGTCTCATGGGCGAGATCCGGAGGGGTACTCCATCTCGACATTTCTTCGGATTGCCTTCATCTGGTCAATGTGATTGCGGATTTGACTAAAACTGATCATCTGATAAAGGACTTACTGGAGGAGATCCGTAGTTCTGCTAGGTTTTTTCACTGTTTGAGTTTTTGTTTTATTCCGAGGTACCTTAATAGTGTGGCACATGGCCTGGCTCGGCAGGCCATAAGATTGTAGAAACTATCTTTACAGTTGTCAAAAAAAAAAAAAAAAAAAAAAAAAAAAAAAAACAATTGTAATAGGACGAATTAGCTTTTTTCGGCAAGATTATTTTGGGAAAAATAACATCGTAGCTCGAATTGGCAGATTATTCATGTAATTAGGTGTATGATTAATGAAAAATATTAGAGACATTTTCATAAAAGAAAGTGTAAGTAAGATGGAAAAAACTGTATCTGAATTGTTATAAAATTTATTAGATTATTTTTGTATTTTTTCACGTTATGTTTCCAAAAAATGAGTGTATCTTTCAATGTAAAACACTGTATCTAGTATGCAATGGATATGTATCTAGTAAGATAAATGAGTGTATATAGCAAGGTAAAGACATATATCTAGTAATCTAAAGAAGTGTATCTAGCTTGTTAGAGATGTGTCTTTAACAAGGTAAAATAGTGTATATAGCAGGGAAAAGAAATGTATCTAACAAAATAAAAGAGTGTATCTACCACTCTAACGGAGTATATTTAGCTGGTTAGAGATGTGTATCTAGCAAGTTAAAATATTGTAACCAGCACTATCTAGTAAGGTAAATGAGTGTATCTAACAAGGTAAAGACTCGTATCTACCAATGTAAAAGAGTGTATCTAGCTGGTCAGTGATATGTATCTAGCAAGGTAATGAAGTGTATCTAGCAAGCTTAAGACCTGCATCTAGCAGTCTAAAGGAGTGTATTTAGCTTGTCATAGATGTGTATCTAGCTTGTCAAAGATATGTATCTAGAAAGATAAAGGAGTGTATCTAACAAGGTAAAAGACTGTATTTAGTAATCTAAATGAGTGTATCTAACATGACCAAAATGTGATGACTATCCTTCTTAACGAGGACGAAAAGTTTATGTTAATTTAACACTTTAACCATAAAATAAGATTTAATTCAGTTTATATCGTTGACTCGTGATACGGTAACAAAATAGACGGGCACATTTCGACTGATACATATATACCTGCATTACTATCCCCCTCCACCAAGCCAGGTTTATGATTTTGATTGCCATGTCGGGTGAACCTTTTGACAACATGATAGGAGTGATTAACTTCAAAAGTAACATAAAAACATGCCATCTAATCTTAGTTTAATGTTACGTTATTTAAAGTTGCAAAGTAAACAATGTTAGTGGGCAGTATGTCCATTATCATTATCATCATCATCATCATCGTGAAGTGGGTACATTTGATCATTTTTCATATCATAGACTTCCTATTAGGGGTGCTCCTTTCGCAAGTTCTAATACCGATTTCATCATCGGTACGAGTATAATATATACTCATGATGACGGTCAAGCATTGCAACCCAACTACAAGTTGAACCCCATTTCCGCCATCAGCTATATCCTCGGAAGATGTAGACGACATCACCATTAACCTCACTCGGCAAGATATGCCTCTCCGTCGCCAACAAATGAATCTTAGCATAAAACTTATGTTTCTGTCTCGAACTATTTCGCAGAAGCACAAAATGCTCTTACCTTTTCGAGGTGCCTTTTTAGTGGTAGAAGTTGGGTCAATTCTACTACACTTGTGTTACAAGGCTTTGCCCCTTGGGATTTACCACCAATATATTTACTGTTCTTGGATTCGGATGAAAGGCTCTCATCTTCTCAAGTTGATTCGTCATCTTCGCAATATCTCACCAATGACTGATTTCTCCTGGGACAACGATGTCAAAGAATCTGCCATCTGCACCTCAATGTTACAACAACATCATATCACTTTCCCATAAACAAACAAGTACGACTATCTTTTTCAAGAAACGCTGATCTCGCATGGACTACGAGTATTAGTTGGAGGAAAACGCCACATATATCACAATAGGTCGTATTTTCATCCTTATCATACGTAAGATGGAACAGTGCCATCACTACAACAATGCACATCTTTAGTGGCATTTATCTAGTGGCAAAAAAAAGAAATGTTACCCTAATTATATTTAAGGTGGCATTTAATTTGACAAATATTGTAAATGCAGTCATAAACTTTTCTTTTGGCTCCGCGCGCATACACTTTCATTTGCCGCTCTTCTACTTTTATTTTTTTCGTTCTGTTGTATTTTATATACTCCGTATCATTACCCCTGCCAAAGAACAAAGTTTTTCTCTTAAAATAAAAACTTATCTCTCCTACTACACTAACCCCTAACTCCATATTTGGATCGAAGCTATTGCAGGTTTGCTCTTCTCACTTCCTCTTTTTTTTTTTTTTAATAATCAATCTCTTCCTAATTCATTTGAACATTTTTGTGATAATTTGTTAATTTGTTTGATTTCATTTGTTAAACCTTTTGTCAATTTCTAATTCTAATGTTACACCAGAAATTACTTCTTTCATTTTTTTTTTATAGTGGTTCAATTTGTTAGATTGTTTGGTACTTGTTAATGGCGATTGAAAGTCGGCTGTGTTCAGAACCCGCCGATTTTGGTCCTTTATTTATAGATCCGGGATGTCAAAGAAAGTGATAGAGTTGAGCTCAGACGGTCTTAAAGTCAAACCCCTTATAGTCCCCTTTTTCATTTTAATATATTCAAATCGATTGTGATTTGTGAGTACATCTGAACTTAAACCGTATGAAACAATAATCTGTAACATTTTGGTTCGTATCATATCTTTTTGTCCCTTTTTATTTATTTTTGGAGTCTTTGAATATGGCTTGTTAGGCTGGGGCTAAAAAGAAAGCTGTTTAAGAGTGATTTTAATTGATTTGTGTATTTAAGCTAATTAGGTTTTCAGAATAGGTAAAGTAATCTATTTTACGCTACATTACTGAAATTAGAGAGGAGATCAGAAGAATTTTCTGATTATCTACAGTATAGTGCAGTACATTCCTTAGGCTTTCATTTGATCATGTCGTGCTTAGGTTAATGCTCAGTAATGGAGGATATAATATTGATGAGTTAGCTTGATGTTGCACATTACTAATTGTTGAGCACTATTATTCGAGTCTCTTATCGATCACACCAAGCTTGCTTGTTTCCATTTTTGTAACAGGCTACTGACATGGAAACAAATAGAAAAAAATATATGAGTGCCAGTAATGTTGATTCCGCTGAATCTTTGGAAGCCCATCAGGTATCAATCAACCTTCGTTCTTTCGATTTCTACTAGTGTAAGACCCACGTAAATTGAATTTGATTATGATTCTTGTGTTTTTAGTTGATTCATGATGTTCAATCCGGCTGGCGTTGACAATTTTACTGGTATGTTGAGCTTGCAGCAAGTTCCCACTTGTTAATTGTATATTTTCAATTATCATCACACTTACATTTTGATTTTCCTAAAATCATTTAATTTAATTATATCCAATTCAAGCCACTTGTGGGCTTAATTGTGCTAGAGTATCATCGTAAACAACTATTGCCAACTAGTTGATCTTGAAGGCACCAAGCAGGAGTTGCAGCATCTAAAGTAAATAAATTTAGCTGGTGTTTTTGTGCAGTGCTAGTTGGGAATTGTTGAAGGTTGGAGTCCACAGAATTATGTGTAGCTGGGTTTATAGAGACTTGTTCATAATATTCATAGAATATAAGCTAATATTGCAGGTAATTGTAGTTTAATACAATATACACTAGTCTGAATTAACTAACAGTCTTTCTATTCTGTTTTGCGATCATGGTTTATTACAATTCATTTAGTTGACTGGAGCAATAGTAATGTATTTATTTAACTTGTGGGTATCAGTTTGAATCGGGTTTGGAAACTGCACGGACAGGCGATGTTCATGCTGATATTTGAGCTAGCTGTTTTCTACTGGAATCTTGATCTGTATATTCCTGGTTTTATGATTGTAGGAACATTTTACTCAGCAACGGAAGATGATAGTGAATCTCAAATACATAGGCAAGTACTCTGCTTTTTGTCTGCATTTTTTTACCGTATAACTTAAAATCAAAGAAGAACGAAAAGATAAAGCGGGGAGTAACTTGGTCAAGTTTTCTTACAAATCATACATACATGAGTCGTGCTATTCTTAGCAATGCATCTGATAGTGTGTATTGTACACTTCTTGCTCAAAGTGCTGTACATGGAGCTATGGTAGGATTTACAGGTTTCACAAGTGGACTTGTAAATGGCAGGCACACTTACTTTTCTTTCCAGTGAGTATTTTACTTCTTTCTTGAATCATCTCTTTCAGGGAAAAAAAGAAGTCATTCCAAGTGTATATGATAAAATGCTAGCTAGTTGCAATATTTCATAGGGGTAATGAAAAATTTTAAGTGAAGCCCATTGAGTCTACTTTTGAGAAAATATGTGAGTTTTCTATATTGTTACATATTTGGACGAGTAAGTTCTTGAATTAGATCGAGATCCTAGATACAATATAAGAGCTTGAAGCAATTTAAATGTTACTTGTTTCCTTTTGCCCAGATCGGAAGGTCGGATTATAGCTAAAACTGTATTGCATTTTGGTTGAAGGTTGGATTATAGCTAAAGTTTGAATATCTTCTTTGGTACTGAAAAACGTGTGCAGTGATAACGGTAGAAGCAAGTAGTATAACAAGCTAGCCAATGAAAAAGGTAGGTAAAAAACGATAGACTTAACTCTCAACGTCTCTAAATTGGCCGCTTAATGATATAATAGTGAGTTAGTTACACTAAAATGTATCTTTTTCTTGTCATTTAAACAGAAATAATCCATCATGTATTCGTACTTTGCATTTGTCCATGAGCAATTTTTTTTTTTATTTCATATGTATATAAAATAACACCATTGAGCTGACTTATCGTATTTCTGGTTTGTTAAATCGCAGGATGGTGCTTTTGAAGGATACAATTGGCGAGTTTGGCCACACCATACATCATGGGCGTACTTTGCAATTGTTCTATGTTTTGGTACACTGGTCAGTATGCAGAGGAGATATACTGGTCGGTCGATCACAATGAAGAATGTTACGAGCTATGACTGTAAGCACAAGTGAGGTAGCGTCGTCCGACCTACATTGATGCTGACAAATTACATAAGTTTTGGTAGAAGGATGTATGACATTTTGCCCAAGCCGGATGGTTGGAATATAGATGAAGGATGTATGACATTTTGGTTATGACAAAGCCTTATTATAGTCAAAGTTGAAGTAATGGATGTGCTGCGGAATCACGGCCCAAAATTGAAGCTTTTGTGAATGTTCCAATAGCGATGAGTCGAACAATTTTGACTTTTGCTTGATGCCAATTTATGCTTAGGTTATCTTTTGATTTGGTGTTAATGGATTGAATTGACATTGATTAAAGCCTTTTGTAATGACAATTTTTATTTTCAATATTATATATTAATTATTTTATATATTTTGTCCATTTTTTAAAGTTTAGTTTTATACAAAAAAACAAATAGCGAAAAAGCTTTAAAAAATAATTTCACGCGTATCAATGAAATAAGTCGTATTAAAGGAAAAAGAAAAATGATGAATCTCAAAATCTATAAAAGGGGCTTAGATGGCGTTTATTTAGTCTTTTACCAGCATATACATCAAATGCCACTAGGACCCTTTAGCGACATTGGATCTAGCGGCATTTGCACAAACGCTGCTATTAGTTTTCGCGGCATTTACTTATGCTGCAATAAGCCAAATTAAACGCCGCTATAGATATACTATGTTGTAGTGCATACTCCAAGCTTAAATGCCTCATGAGTCCTGAGTCACGCTTCGCCTACAAATTGGAGTTGTTATTGAGGTAAAGAGAAATAAATTGTTACTCTAGAACTGAAGTGACATTTGCCAACAAACCAAACTTTATGAACTACAGCACCTTGATATTTGAAAATGCTAACATAATGTTAACTTTATAGCTGAAAATAAGAGATTTCCCTTCCTCACTCTTGCCACTCATTTTAAGTTCGGAACAATTAGGTTTAGTAAGAGAGCATTACAGTCAAATTTACCCGTGCATAAATAAGAACACTAGATATCACAGGAAAACAAGTTACCATGATGGAATGGCACCTAACCAATCCAAGTATATATTCATCTCCAAAGAAGCACTAAGTAGTCTAAAGTATTACTACACATCCTAATGGCATTTCCCAACAGAAGCTATATAATTCCAGGAGTTCTAATTATACAAGAAGCCACAATAACGTAGTACATAAATCTTCTTCTCCCCATAAACATGGCAGTAATTCAGTAAAATGGAATATAATATGGTCATGAAAGTATGTTTACTCCAACACTTGGAAATGAACTCAAGTTTCCAACTTATCACATAATCAACAAACAAGCAAAGAATAAGCGGTTGCGAATTCCAAAACATACAGTTCGGGGTAAACAACAAAACATGAGATTAAAACAATAATTACAAACCTTTCTGTTGACATTTATCATCCTCATCCATATAATTCTCATACTCATCAAACTCATTATCATAATCATATTCGTAGTTAGCAATATCATTGTTCCTGAACATACGAAGTTGCAGCTAACCCATTCAATTGCCAATGCAATAACATAAGAAAGTCCTAAATAATAAGTTGACAAATAAAAATATACCGAGCTAACATCACCGCCACCATACGACCACCACTAACACCAACTTCATCCATCAACCAACCATCATTGGCACCCATTTTCACCCAAGCCAGTCACCTGCCATATCAGGCGGTGTCGACGACCTGCCTGACGCCCACATTCCTCCTTTTATTTCCCCTTTGACACTCCATCCACCAATGTTAATATCATTTCCACTAAATGAAGTGACAAATGAGACAAAAAAGAAAATTAATCTCATATGGAAAGTAAACAGTTTGTATTACGCAAGCTCGGAAGATAATGATTAATTTTAATCTGGAATGAGATTTGTGAAATACCCATGTATGCAGAAAGTGTCTCGTCTTAAAGAACCACCCTAATGTTAAATCAAGGTTGCTCATAAATGTAAAATTCCTAATTTCAGTTATGATGTTAAAAATATTTCAATTAGTTCCGTCATTATTCAAAAAATTAGCCAAATTTGAGCACAACCAAGTTATAGAAACCCAGAAACAAAAATCAATCCATCCATCCACTGTAAAATGATTCTGAATTGATCACTTGAAATACTAATAAATCAAGTACCTAGCAAATTAAACTCAAAAGTTATAAGAGATTGAGAAAATTAGGAACCTTAGAAGGGGGAATCAAGAGGACATCACAACGATCAGAAGCCCGAGAAAATAAAGAATTGGGAGAAGCATCATGAACTCCAGTATAAATAACATAATCAATGTTTAGTAATTCATATTGAATGGCCTTGACGTGCACCATAACACTCTCCCACCACCACCGCCATATGTCGCCGAAAAGATGGGGAGGGGAGAAGATGCGTCGAAGAATAGAGAAGTAGCCACCGGCATTTTTAATCTGCGTTGACTAGTGATGATGGATTTGGGCATACGACAAGGAAAGAAAAATGATGGATCGGGTGGGACTAGGGATGACCTACTGTTAATGGGATGACCAAAGCTCGCCGAGGGGATTGTCGTGGAATATAATCGACGAACGAAGCTCCGTTCACTGCACGTGGGTGAAAAGAAAAGACAAATAGAGAAGGAGAGAAGGATATCACGATTGCCGACGAAGAGAAATGGGGCCATTTAGGTGGTTGGCGCATTGCCGTCGCAGGTTTGGTTGGAGGAGCCGATGACGGTGGCAACTCAGCGGGTTGTGAGCATGGTCTACAGTGATGTTAGTAGATGGGGGAGGAGAGGGTGTGGGGTTAGTCTTTTTGTTGGTTTGTGTGAGTAGAGTGCAGCACGTGAATTTTTAATTTTCTTAATTTGACAGTATTTGCTTTAGTTCGTAGGTTCGCATCGAACTTTCGATTCGCACGGGATCCTATATATATATATATATATATATATATATATATATATATATATATATATATATATATATATATAATTGGGATCTGTGAGAACCACCAATATAATGAGAACCGTGAGAACTCTGCTTTATGGATTCTTTTACTAAAAAATAACGACATATTTGTATTCGGCATAGAATTTTATGGCTAGATAACATATTTTTTTGTCTAAAAAGTATAAATTATTGGCGGAAATCGAGAGGAGAAACATTTTATTAATTTTGATGAACCTACTACTCATTTTTATATATCTAACAATTTTCATGCACCTAGAACTCATTTTTGTGCACCTAAAGCCTGATATTTTCATGCACCTAGTAATCATTTTCATGCACGTAACAATTTTCATGCACCTAATATTCGTTTTCGTGCATCTATAGCCATTTTAGTATACCTAATTGTATTTTTGTACATTAAATTTATATTTTGTTAACAAAATCAATAAATTTTGTATAACTATACTAAAAATGTGTTTGAATAAACTAAAAAAAGGGTAAATGATCCATCAAAACTTTCGGAACAAGATTCGATGATGATTTAGTAAGGGTTCTCATTATGTTAATGGTTCTCACCGGATCCTAACCCTATATATATATATATATATATATATATATATATAGCATCCGGTGAGTCTAGCTTCTTAGATGAGTTCGGCCCGTGAATAAGGACCATTAGATTACTAAGATCTAACAGCCGACATCCGGCCACGTCCCTAATTGAAATAAGACAAGCGCTGTAAAAAATAAACCGGGTTGCAAAATGTCGTCGACGTTTTATAACGAATCGTCGACGTTTTTCATAAAAAAGACGTTCATACCCTTCCTCGCCCTCTCTATACCAACTCTCTTTCACTCTATTCTCTCTTCTTTCACTGCCGCCCGACCACCCACACTCACTGCCGCCCGACCACCACCAGACCAGACGACCACACCCACCGCCGCACTCGCCACCCTCCGACGGCCACCACCAGTCCCTCTTGCCCTCTTTCAACCACTCAAATCTCTCTCTCTCAATTTCCTAATCGACAACCACCACCACCACGAATCATCATCACCACGCACCACCACCAACAAACAGCACCGTAGCACCAATACCGACCACCACAAGTATATTTCGATTTTATTTCTGTAATTAGTTTATTATTTTTGGTTATATAAATTGATTTTAATTAGGTTAGATTTGTAAAATTACAATTCAATTCGTTTTGCAATCGGGATTATGTTAGTAATGTTGATGCGTTTGTTGTTGTTTGTCGTCTTTATTGTTGTTGTTGTTGATCTCGTATCAGTGAGGAGGGGTGATGGACGTCTGGTGTTGGTGATGGACGTTGGAATTCAACGTCTGACGTGATGATGGACGTTGAATCCCAACGGCATACATGGGTTCAGACGAAGAGTGTGCTCGGCTGGTATGGGTAAGAACATTGAGTATAGTCGTCTGTGTGGAGGTAGGACGTTGATTGTACACGTTCCTACTGGACTTTGAATATGCACGTCTTGCCATGGCTAAGACGATGAATGTGGTCGTCCGGTTGTGGCTGAGACGTTGAGTTTCAACGTCTTATCTGGCCACAGACGTTGGAACTCAACGTCCGTACATGACTGTATAATTAATTGGTTATTTTATATTTTTTTTTGTATGAAAACTTGTTTTTTTTTTATTTAACGTTTAATTCTCGTAAATGTAGATGACATTGAATTCGATTAACAAGTTGGCAGAATTTGGGAGAGAGCAAGGGCCGACGGCGGTGGTTGTGAGGCGGTGGTCGTGGTGGTGGACTGGTGGAGTGAGATGGGTTTTGTTTTTTGTTTGGAATAACTAAAGAGAGGAAGAAGGGAGACAGAGAGAGGGTGAAAGGGCAAGGGACGTCTTTTTTTTTTAAAATGTCGACGATTTGTTATAAAACGTCGACGACGTTTCGAAGCCCCCAAAATAAAAAAAGAAAATAATGGTTCTTATTCAACGCTCAATAGCTTTCTACAACTTCTGTCTTCATCAATTTATTTTTCTCTTTTTTTTTTTCTCTCTCTCATCCCCTCTTTCTAAAACTCACTAAAAATTAAGATGTCCTCGACAAATCAAAGGTAAATATGTGTTGGGTCGTGACCCAATTATTTGTCCAGCCCAAGTATATTACTACTCCACTAAAACTTTTGTCTTATAGGAAAGAAAGTAAGACTTGTTGCTTGTTCTTTAGTGGGCTTGGTCCTACGGTTTGACAAAGAAGCCAAATTTGTGGCTGGTACTTTGGATAAAAGGTGGATTCTCCTTTATTTTAGAAGAGCAGTACACAACAAGCAACGCACGAAAACACAAACTAATACCTGCAGGCATAATTGAGCGTGCGCTCAATTGGTGCCACAACTTTTCACAAGAAACGAATTTGTTCTCTTTTGGGTCTTCTCACACACGGTTTGATTCAAGACGGTGATTGTCTTAGGCTAGTGTGTGATTGGGTGGCAGGAGCAAGGTGATTTTGTGGTCGAGATTCTTATCTCGGGTTCAGCTAATCGAGGTCAGTATAGTTCTTTGTATACGGTCTTGTATACGGATTTACACATTATTTAGGTGGTTTAATCTAGACCGTCTTACTAGTCAGTTGGTGGAATTTGTCAATTGTTCTAGGGTTTAGATTTGGTTTTTCCTAAATCATTGTGGGTTCCTAATTGGTGTATTATTCGGGACGGTAGATTGTACTGGTACTATTATTATAGTGGATTGCTCGATTGGCTGTGGCTTTTACCTCCGGATTTGGAGGGTTTTGCCCAGGGTATTTACCCTATATTTCTGTCTCGTCTTATTGTTGTTTACAGTTATCTACTTTTGGTTCTATATTGTCGATTGTGCTTCCGTTGCGTGTGGGTAATTTGGCGTAAATTTCCCAACAAGTGGTATCAGAGCCACTTGGGCTCGGTCCTAGGTGGCGGTTTAATTGACAATGACATCAAATTTGGGATCTCAGTTTGGTGTACCGAAGTTTGACGGAAAAAGTAGCTTCACCCTCTGGCAAAGGAGGATGAAAGACCTTCTGGTTCATCTTGGCTTGGCTTGGCTAGAGCCTTGAAGGGGGTCAGTGGTAAACCGGAAACGATTAGTGCTGATGACTGGGAAGACATGTGTACTAAGTGTGCTAGTACCATCAGGTTATGTATTTCAGATTCAGTCATTGATTGTGTTCTTGATGAAGACTCTCCATCGGCGATATGGGAAAAATTGGAAAAGCTATATATGGCTAAAAGCTTGACCAATAAGTTGCTTTTGAAGCGGCGGTTGTATCGGTTGAGGATGGATGAGGATGGAAATCTCATTGGGCATACGAACATGTTTAATGGACTCTTAGATGAGTTGAACAAAATCGAGGTAAAGTTGGAGGAGGAAGACAAAGCATTATTACTCCTTAACTCTCTCCCGGATACATATGAAAATTATGTGGATACAATCTTGTGCGGGAAGGATACCATTACTATGGATCAAGCGCAACCAGCTCTATTGTCTTTTGATGCGAGGAAGAAGGACAAGGCTGAGGTGCACAGTGGCAGCGGAGATACGGCTGCCGTTGCTCATAGTGGGAGAGGTCGATCATTAAACAGGAGTGATGGGTCAAAGCATGGCCGGTCTCAATCCAGGAATGCTTCTACAAGCAAGGATGTGAAATTTTACAAGTGTGGTGAACTTGGGCATATTAGGAGGTTTTGTCCTAATAAAAGCGGGAAAGGCAAGAGTGACACCAACTTGGTTGTCGGTGAAGGAAGTGAAGGAAGTAGTAGCTGTTTCTGAATTGATGGTGATGAATTACTTGCGGTCTCAAATGGGCACGATGCTTCTTCTGAGGAGGAATGGATTTTAGATTCGGGTAGTGTCAATCATGTTTGCTTCCGGAAAGAATGTTTTGAAGAGCTCCAATTGGGTGTGACTAAGAAGTTGAGTTTGGCGGATAATTCAACGGTGGATGTCATGGGTATTGGGGTGGTGAAATTCAAGACTTCTAATGGGGTGGTGCACACTTTGGATCGGGTTGCTTATGCTCCAAAGTTGAGACGGAATCTAATTTCACTTAGTCAATTAGACTCTCAAGGTTATGGGTTTAAAGCTCATGGGGGAGTGGTGAAGATGACTAAGGGTTCAATGGTTCTTATGAAGGGGGAGTTGCATCGTGGGTTATACCGTCCAAGAGCTCACATGTTGGTGGAAAACGAAAGGCGTCGACATGTTAGTTTCCAGGTTGCAGACGGGGGCAAGGGTGGTAAGAGTGAGGGGGATAGGCTCCTCTCCAAATTCAAGTGATGCTACTAACTTGGTACGGCTGTACACGGTGCATTGGCCGTGGTTGTGAGTTAGGGAGAGGATACTAACTCGGGTGTGCAGCTGGTAAGTACGGAAGGTCAATGGTTAATTCCTCGGTTACCCTTGGGCTGGAGGGGGAGATTTGTTGGGTCGTGGCCCAATTATTTGTCCAGCCCAAGTATATTACTAGTCCACTAAGACTTTTGTCTTATAGGAAAGAAAGTAAGACTTATTGCTTGTTCTTTAGTGGACTTGGTCCCACGGTTTGACAAAGAAGCCAAATTTGTGGCTGGTACTTTGGATAAAAGGTGGATTCTCCTTTGTTTTAGAAGAGCAGTACACAACAAGCAACGCACGAAAACACAAACTAAGGACTTGTTTGGTTGACATAAGGGAATTAAAGTTCCCGGGAACTTCAAGTTCACATGAATTTCCAATTCATGTGAATTCCCAAAAAGCGTTTGGTTTGCATGTGGGAAGGTAATTCATGTGGGAAGTTCCAATGACCAAGGGGGGGCTTGGTGAGTGACTTCTCACATAATGGAGGAAGTAGATTCATGTGGGAAGTTCTACTTCCCATGATTTTGGCAACCAAACAACATCATGGTTTTACACTTCCTAGGAAGTTTAAAATCCCATGATTTTAATGGGCAACCAAACAAGCCCTTATACTTGCAGGCATAATTGAGCGTGCGCTCAATTGGTGCCACAACTTCTCACAAGAAACAGATTTGTTCTCTTTTGGGTCTTTTTACACACGGTTTGATTCAAGACGGTGATTGTCTTAGGCTAGTGTGTGGTTGGGTGGCAGGAGCAAGGTGATTTTGTGGTCGAGATTCTTATCTCGGGTTCAGCTAATCGAGGTCAGTATAGTTCTTTGTATACGGTCTTGTATACGGATTTACACATTATTTAGGTGGTTTAATCTAGACCGTCTTACTAGTCAGTTGGTGGAATTTGTCAATTGTTCTAGGGTTTAGATTTGGTTTTTCCTAAATCATTGTGGGTTCCAAATTGGTGTATTATTTGGGACGGTAGATTGTACTGGTACTTTTATTATAGTGGATTGCTCGATTGGCTGTGGCTTTTACCTCCGGATTTGGAGGGTTTTGCCCTGGGTATTTACCCTATATTTCTGTCTCGTCTTATTGTTGTTTACAGTTATCTACTTTTGGTTTTATATTGTCGATTGTGCTTCCGTTGCGTGTGGGTAATTTGGCGTAAATTTCCCAACAATTTGCTAGATTAAGCATATAATCAATATATATGGTTAAGAAACATCACAATTCGCCAAAATATTTCGACAAAATTGATTCCGAGAGTTAAATAATGAAGATGCAAAGAGGAAGAAGGTCTAGATATGAAGTATCAATTTTCAATTTGGCAAAATCGAAAGCACAATCAACTAAATCGGATGGAGTTAGATACAAATTTAATTGATTATTTCGTTTTTTCTATATCATAGACTGAAAAATAATCTATCGCCCATCTTAGTGTGAAGTCTTTGATAATTTATCGGACTATGAATTTTGGCAACTGAAATTTGATTGAGATGTGAAATGATGAAGCGTAAACCTCGTCTGTACTTCGATTCAATATAACTTGATTGTAATATCTTTTGCTGTGATATGAGTCTCATTATCATTTGGTAATTTGTTATTATATGAGAACAAATAGTGTTCTAGATATATATCAATTTAATTGTAAATTATACTCCTATGGAATTTGTACTTAATTGGCTCAGGTTATTAAAGCTTTGATGTCGCAATTTTCAAGGTGAGTTTTTTCTCATCATATAATTTTTGGTAGCTATGGTTATGCTTGCCTTTTTTAAATTGCTCATAATTGTTTTTATTGTAACAAATATAGGTTGTTATTGTAACACATAGAAGTTGTTAATGCTTGGTTTGTTATTGTAACATTTGGTTTGTTATTGTGACACATTTGAGTTGTTGTAAATATTAGTTGTTACTGTAACACTTGGTTTATTATGATAATAGACGAGTTGTTACTGCAAAAACTAATTTGTTATTGTAACACATATGACTTGTGTTACAGTAACACTGGGTTTGTTATCGTAACAACTGTTTTAGTTCATATGAGAGCCTCCTCTATGCGTTTTTAAGTTGATAGTCTTGTTTTGTAGCGATGAATACTCTTTCTTTGAAGGCTATTAGCTCAATGGTAGAGCAATGTACAATCTTGTACAATGATGCGGGTTCGAGTCCGGTATAGCCTAATTCTTTATTGCAAGTAATGTTAGAATAAGTAATTGTACTTTGTGCTACCATATAGTAGAATAATTAATGTTACCAAAAACTGTAACTACAGTTATTTGTCATTTTTTAACCATTTTTAGCGTTGTTACTTACCTGTTCAACAACTTTGTTGCGGATTTCATTAGGGATGATAAATTGTTATTGTAACAATGATACTATATGAAACAATATAGTTATTATTCAGATTTAACATATCAAAAGAAGTTAAACAGATACGTGTTCACTTGCTTTTTATTGTTGAAATGAATGAAGATTGTAACGATAACAATGGTTCCAAGTTGTTACTTTTATTGAATAAGATATTACAGTAACACTACGGTAACATCGTTACTTTTAAAAAAAATTAAAAAAAAAAACTTTACCTTTGCATTTTAAAATTAATTTTATACATCATGTTATATAGTTAATGAACTAGATAATTATTAGAGTAACATTATTCCCGTATTATTTTAATAAACTAATGTTCAAATAGTTGTATTGATTAGTCTTTGATGCTGTGATGAATCAATGTTATTGTAACAATGATACTCTAACCTGGGAGAATAAAGGATTGTTACTATATCGGTGTTACTGTATCGGTATTACTCTTAACAAATAAATGATGTTACACTAGCAATGTTCCTATATATCAATAATATAAGAGGGTCATCGATACACTACATTCTTGAACAAAAATATTGGGCTTCTATTCTTACAAATATATTAAGCAACGAGAGAAGCTTTTCATCTTCCAAATCAGTCACATAGACAAGCTCCAGAAATCCAAGAAGCTCAATGGTCATCCTTTAGTATTACTTTGTCGCTTCTATCTGCAACAAT
Source organism: Silene latifolia (assembly GCF_048544455.1). Taxonomy (NCBI): domain Eukaryota; kingdom Viridiplantae; phylum Streptophyta; class Magnoliopsida; order Caryophyllales; family Caryophyllaceae; genus Silene; species Silene latifolia. Next base: position 381,659,796 of record NC_133538.1, on the reverse strand, counting down.
AACGATTTGAAAAAGAACAGAAATCGAAACACGCATCTATACAACTAAAACATCACAATTATGCCATTAATGCAATACCAATTCTTCAAAAACATACGTATTAGCTACTGTATAACATTACAATACATTATCACACTATTATAATACAAAATTACAACATTCCATTGCTTCATCATCACAATTCCTCACAGTGGAAATAGAGATTAGTTACATCGTTACAATAATGTTATTACATCTCATAAATCACTCAACATAAACAATCTGATAATATCAACTATTTACTTTAACACTTCATCCCAAACTTTGATGTTCCAATAGACAATAAGACCATCACATCATTTCATTACTAGAGAAAATACATTAGATGATGAATTATAACTATTACAGACAATATTCAAAAGGAGGCAAACTTGAAGAAGGCAGTACCAAATTATACCAAATTTACATTAATAGATCATAAAACTTAACATTAGAACTCAAAATATCCAGCAATTTAGCACCGAAACATGACTAACCTGGCGATTTTAAAGAAAAAATCAACTAATCAAAACCCTACAAATCAACACGAAGATATGTGTATTATAATCGTGTTGATTCAATTGAATTAATCACCAATTGCTGGAATTGTGCATGCTAATAATGAATACGCCAATTAATTCCCCATGAAAAATCATCAGATCTGCAGAAAATTGAAGCGTCGATTGATGGCATGAAGAATGTGATTTACAGGGGAAACTCAATTGAAGAGAGACGTTTTTCAAAGAGATAAAGTATTTAGAGAGAGAAAGGGACGTCCAATTATGGTGATAGGGAAATAAATGGTGGAGATTAGATCTCAAAGAGAAAAGGCAGGGCCAAGATTAGAGGAAATTTTGTGGACTAGATTGAAGCTTTACAAGCAAAAAATTCCACTCAATTCTCTCATTCTCACATTTTCCCTGTCTCTCTCTATCTCACTTATCTCTCGTATTCTCTCATCTCACAAATCCCTCTATAACCACAAATACTATCCTACAACCAGTTGTATAATAACTGCCTCAAAGTTGTTGAACTCTTGCATAAAGTTGTTGAGCTATTTTACAAGTTATTGAGCTATTTTACGAAGTTATTGAGCGTAATAATTATTCTGTTGATCTCAATAACTTTGTATCATAGCTCGATAATTTTGTTAATAGAATTTCGACAATTTTAAGAATTTCAATTACATTGACTAAGTTGTATATACAACCAGTTGTATAATACATTAACTGCTCTATAACCCGCTCTCTACACTCACACAAACAAACCACCACCCATATTCTCACATCTCGCCCCTCCACCGCCACAACCTCCGTCCCACAACCGCCTCTTCTCCTCTCTCAGATCTCCACCACAACCCAACCACCATGCACCGCCTCTTCTCCTCCTCTCTCAGATCTCCACCACAACCCAACCACCATGCACCGCTTCCTTCTTCTCCGCCCAACACCACCGGAGCCGTAACCACAATCATTCGCGTCCTCCACCCAACACCACCATATCCGTCACCACCACCATTCGCATCTCACCACCACACCACCATCCTCCAATGCCGCCACCACCAACAACCACGAACACCGCCTTCTTCACTCATTTCTCCTATAAATTCAGCAACCTAAATCTATAATTTAAAACTACAAAAAAATGATGGTGTGGGCGGTGGTGATGAAGTGTGTAGCTATAATGGTGGTGAGGGCTGTCGTGGTGCGTGGCTACGGTGGGGTGGTACACCGATTTCTTTTTTTTTTTAGATCTTATTTTTTTTTGGTTTGTTGGTGGAATTGTTTTTTGGTGGTGGTGGGTCAAATTGGGCCGCGGTGGGGTGGTGGGTCAAATTGGGTGTTGGTTTTTTTTTTTTTTTTTTTTTCATATTTCTTTGTTGGTGGTTGGACCAGAGTTACACTCATAAAGAGTCAGAGTTACACTCATGAAGGATCAGAGTTACACTTTTAAAAGACCAGAGTTACACTTGTAAAGGATCAGAGTTACACTTTTGAGGACCAAATTTAAACTTCTAAATGAATAAAGTTACACTAAATTACATTCATTTGACTAAATTACATAAATTCAAATTTTTATATAAAAAATGACCCAAAAATACCAAAGTTATACTAGTAAAGCAACAAAGTTAAACTCGTAAAATATCAAAGTTACACTTGTAAAATATTAAAATTGTATAAATTTAATTTTTTATATACAAAATCGACTTTGAAAAATTAAAGTTACACTTTTACTACCTAGAGTTACACCTATAAATATCTAAAAGTCAAAAGTCAAATCATTGAAAGTCAACAGTTACCCTCATCAAACATCAAAGTTACACTTTTGAAGTATGTGGCTGAGAAAAGGACTCAAGGACTGAAAGAATATTGAGGACTCAACTGAACCCTTTTATTTGTCATCCACCAATTTGAGAAGTAGAGAAAATTTCATTCATAACAAAAATTGGTTTCAAATTCTTACTTTTCCCAATCCATATCTTGTGTGTAATTCTCTCTTGTAGCATGTCAAAAAACGCTAGAACCGGCCATGGAAGGAATGCCCGCCAACCTCAACAAGAGGCACCACCCGCTATCACCCTCCCAGGCTACCCGTCAGTAGCCTTTGGGAGTGAGGAGCACCGGAGTAATTTTGAGGTCCTAGCCACTAGGAGGATGGCCCGAACCAAGTGCATATCGATAAGTACCTTGGACACCTTAGGGATAGAGAAGGAGGTGCATAACATCTTTACGGTTCTCGGGATGGAGGGATTGTACAACTTAGAGGAGATAAGCTACCATAACCTCACCCTCGAGTTTTTGAGTTCCAAGGAAACCCATGGTGTGAGTTTTAGGCTCAAGAATACCGCCTTCAACTTAGGTAGTGATGCCTTTGCCGATCATTTGGGAGTGGGTAAGCGAATCGTGGGTCACCATGATAAGGTTGAGAAAGACATGAAGGCTTCGAAGTATTTTCATCTCTACACGGGTAAAGGAAAGGTTAGTGTGAGTAACATGAAGACTAGTGAAATCGAACACCCCGTCCTAAAGATTTTCTTTTGCTCATTGACCAACCTCCTCTATGGGAGGAAAGACCCGAGTAGAGGATAAGTAAACAATAATAATGACGAGTACATGTCACATGACTAGTATTCAACGCTAGTGTGAGCGATAGCGGTTCAGTACGATATGATGAATATAAAGAGTGGTTGGGCCTAGTCATGAAGGGTGTTCATACACATATATATTTATACATATATTATATATATATATATATATATATATATATATATATAGAGAGAGAGAGAGAGAGAGAGAGAGAGAGAGGGTGGATTTGGTGATTTTGATTCTTAGGGTGAGTTGTGAGTTGGGGGAATCTCAGCCACTAGATTATATTAGAGATGGGTGGTAAAGATCTAATCTTACTTGTCATATGAAATCATTGTTTATTTACTTATTTTCTCTTTTTTCTAGTGCAACTTTTTTTTTTACTTTATTTTTTTTTATCTCATTTTTTTACCTCGTGTTATTATGCTTTTTTTTACAACTTTGATTTTTATTTCTCTTATATTTTTCTCTAATTTTCTCATTATGTTACTTTTTTTTTTCTTTTTGTACCAGATTTTTTTTACTTGAATTTTTTTTCCTCTTATTTTTTTACCTCGTGTTATTATGTCTTTGTTATTGTGCTTTTTTTTTACTTTGATTTTTTTACGACTTTGATTTTTTTCTCTTTTTTTTTTTAACACATGTTATTGTCTATTGTTATTGTTATTTTTGTTATTGTGATGTTATTCTCATTGCATTACTTTGATTTTTTTTACGACTTTAATTTTTTTCTCTTTTTTTTACCACGTGTTATTGTGCTGTTATTGTTATTCCGCTGTTATTGTGATGTTATTTTGCTGTTACTTTGATTTTTTTACGACTTTGTTTTTTTTTCTTTTTTTTTTTACCACGAGTTATTGTGCTGTTATTCTACTGTGATTCTGCTGTTATTCCGGTGTCTCTTTGATTTTTTTTTACCACGTGTTATTGTTTTGTTATTATGATGTTATTCCGGTGTCACTGTGATTTTTTTTCTTTTTTTTACCACGTGTTATTGTACTGTTATTCTGCTGTTATTGTGTTTTTTTTTTACTTTGATTTTTTTTACGACCATGATTTTTTTTAACCACGTGTTATTGTGCTATTATTCTACTGTTATTCTGCTGTTATTCCGGTGTCACAAACTTATGTACTAATGTGTCAACAACTAGTCTCAAATCAAAAAACGACAAAATGCCAACCACATAAGGAGATGGACTAGTCTCACATTTGAGACCATTCTCATACAAGAGTCACATGAATCAAAATTAGAAGACTACAAATCAACATCCATACTACAAGGATAATCTCCATAATATAGCTTTACAAAATTCAGTAGCAGATCTAGGAAATTTCGATGCTGAAGGACTGAAGGAGAACTGATGAGTACTCCGATTAAATACCTGTTATAAGAATGCAGCCACACAAGTCAAGGGCTCGAAGATTTAGACAACCATAAGCCAAACTTGTGACACCCAAATCCCCAACATTTTCACACCACCCTAAGTTAAGAGTCTGCAGCTCTCTGCAGTTATACGCGATGGCCTACATCAATATACAGTATAAAAAGAACATCACTCTCCAGAGAAAAATTCAGTAGCAGATCTAGGAAATTTCGATGCAAATTCTAAGGTATACATGTAGAAAATCATGAATTTATTGTTGTTGGTGGGAAAATCATGAATCGTTCAAGCCGGTGGTGGCGGACCTAATCGCCCTTCCGATGCCGACAATTGCCTATTTTCAGAGGTAGCGAAACTACTGCAACATCATAATTATCATCATAAGCAGAATTGCAAGGACAGAAAAGTTCAACCTCTTGCTCAATTTGATGAGGTCACTAAAACTTCTGTGTTATACGGATTATCTATTTTCAGAGGTAGCGAAATCGATGACGAGTAAGTCCAGCGCTTCTCAGTTCACGGCTGTGGTTCCGGAGGCGGTGGTGGTTGTGATTTCGGCGGCGGCAGTTATGGTGGCGTAAGAATGAGGGTTAAGAGATGATGATTCTGGAAGGGATAAAGAGGAGATGGTGGTAGTCGGTGTTTTTAAGTTTGCTGTAGTGTATTTGTTTTCTTAATCAATCCTAGCCATCCATTTTCTCTTATTTCAATGGTCCAGATTTCCAAACTCACAACTCACCGTAAGAACCAAACTCACGAGATCCCGCCTCTACATATATATATATATATATATATATATATTTAAGATCCGGTGAGAACGAATAAAACCCAATAAAAAATTAATAACAAACACAATATACTCTCTGCCTACTCAGTTCTCAATTAACAGCCCACGATAACATTTTAATGTAACCTCCCCTCACCTTCCACGTTACCACCCATCACCTGCCGTCGCCACCAATGGCCACCACCAGCAACGCCGTAGAATCACCGGCGAATATCTATGATGTCGGCGCAACACCGGCGAGACCAATGAGCATCACCAACCCCCAAATTTCCCGATTTGGAAAGCATAGATGTGGATTATCCTTCCTCCGATTGTCACCGCCGATGACGACCACCAGCAAAGCCATCGAACAACGATGATTCCGGCAGAACTTCGACAATAGGATTGAGCATCACGAATCACAACACCCGATTTCCCGAAGCCTAGATCTGATGATCCTTCCTCTAATTTTGAGTTCTGCGTCCTCCAACCACCACCACCGCCAACAACAATTCACCACACAACTACCACTACCCCTCAGTCGTCGGCGACATCAACCAATCAGATGTGGAAATTCGTGGATTTTGTACCTGACTCACTCACATGAAGGTATGTCCTTCATTCGCCTCGTCGGAGACGCGTATATCCATTATCCATGGTTACGGTGAGATGCCTACCTCCAAATCCAATCAAATATCGAATATCTGGTGAGATGCCTACCCCAAAATCCAGCGAGATCATCTTCCCGTCGTCACATTTGCTTCCTCTGTCCAACTATCATCAAACCCGTCATTATTATTTTTTATGTATCTACACAAGTTTTCCATGTATCTAACGACTATTTTAATGAAACTCAACATAGATACACAAAATTAATTGCTATGTACATCAAAATTCGTTTGAGATACATCAATATATAAATACACTAATTTTGATTAGCTCCGACAGTCATGGGTCTAATGATTTCCGGTGAGGAATACAAGTCGCAGATTAGGAGATTACTCAGACGATGTCGACGGTTATATTGGAGGCAATTTTATATGATGGTCAGTGGTGGTAAAGGTGTATGGTGTTGCCGTTGATGTCAACAGTACTGGTGGCTACCGGTGATGTCGAAGGTGGTGGCTGCGGTGGCATAGTTAGAGCCTTTGGGTCCCGACGATGAACAATGATGATGAACTTGGTGAGGCGTGTGTGAGGTGTGAATGGATATGAGAGATATGAGTGATAGAGTTTGTGCGTCAGTTAGGCTTGGTTATTTATGTAGCTTATAACTGTCGTTCTCACCATTCTCACCGAGTGATTGTTCTCATCGGATTTTGATTATATATATATATATATATATATATATATATATATATATATATATAGGCAAGATCCGGTGAATCCACCTATATATTTAAGTCCATGAGTCCATAAAACAATATCACGCACTATACAAAACAATATCACGAAATTTTTTTTGTCAAAATTTTTTTTTTTTTCGAAAATTTATATTTTTTCAAAAATTTTTTTAATTTTTTTTTTCTAATTTTTTTCCGAAAAAGTTTTTTTTTTTTTTTTTTTTTTTTTTTTTTTAAAGCTGTGATATTGTTTAGTATAACGGTGATATTGTATTACAAAACAATATCACGATTTTTTTTTTCAAAAACTTTTTTTTTTCAACTGTGATATTGTTTAGTATAACGTGTGATACTGTAAGCTGTGATATTGTGTAGCATAACGGGTGATATTATAATACAAAACAATATCACGATTTTTTTTTTGGAGTATAAGTTGTGATATTGTTTAATATAACGTGTGATATTGTATCCTGGACTCACGGACTCAAAAAGATAGGGTGGACTCATGTGATCCTAATTCTATGTATATATATATATATATGTATATATGTATATATGTATATATATATATATATATATTAATCACATACATATCAAAAACCTCATCAAATAGATATAGACTTTGGCTACGAATGACATACAGATATAGTGAAGCGAGCCGGGATCCTTTGGGGAACACAACAATTGACAATAAGAGTAGATTACCGAGAGAGTGTCATGTGAGACTTATAGTGAACTTCGGGGCGAAGTTCTCTTTTAGGGGGAGTGAATGTAAGAACTCGGAAAATTTAGGAGAGAAAGAGCACGATACAGGAGAAAGAAATGAGAATTGAACAAGAAACTTAGGATAAGTATGATATGCGTGCATAGTTAATAAGAGTGATAATGACAACTAGAACTTTGACGGACCTTACGATAAAGTATAATGGCAAGAGAATACACAACAACCGAGAATGAGGCTTGAGAGAAGACCGAGGAATAATTGGGAAAGAGAGTGAGTTGCGTCGAGGACGAAGTTCATTTTTAAGGAGGGAAGATTGTAATGCTTGGATAATTTGGGACCCATAAAGGACCTAGGAACACGTGAGGGAACCCACGTATACTCGGAAGTAAAGGATGTCCCCTCCCATGAGACCAAGTAAGACCTAAACTAGACCTAGTAGACTTCCAGTGGACCGAGTAGAACCTCTAGCGGATAAAGTGAGTGGCACTCGGTCAAGTAAAGAGTATACTCGACTAAGTGAGTGTGACACGCCTAAAACGTCGCACTAAAAGACGGCCAAATTAACAATTTATATACCACTAAGCACACTAATTAACACTAATTATAAACTAGTAAAGTAGTAAGCAAGGGATCGAACCCAAGAGAAGATGGGTTTTGCAATAGTGAAATTAAAAGAGCAATTAGAACAATTGTGACAAGTTAACCCAAGGACAATTAAAGGAAATTCAAACAAGAGTATGAGGCAAGCAATCAATCAAGAGTTTTAAGATGGAAATTAATCAATTTTAAGAGATACTTAATCCAACCCAAAGTTAGGCACTTTAGTTGACAAAACCACTCAATCAATCCTTCTAATTAATATTATTGTCCTATTAGTGAGATTAAATCTCCAAATTCCCTTAATTAAAAGTCAATCACAAGGAAATCACACTTAATAATTGACCCAACTTATTAACTCCTCTAGTGGAAATCACACACATAGATTAATTAACAAGAAGATGAAGCAATAGGAATCTAATAGGTGGAATTACTCACAATGAAATCACAATTAATGAGCAATCACAACTTAATCTCTCGAATGTTAATTAAACCAAGAAGAAATCACATTCATTAGTCTAATAACAAGTTGTTGCAACATGAGATTACAAGGAAATCACACTTAATAAACCCAACAACATATAAATTAAGGAACTTGGAAAGATTATGCAACAAGGAAATCACACTTAATCACAATAATCTAACAAGGATTCCAAAATTAAGCAATTAAACACAAGAGATTAAGAACAATAATAATAATTAAGGAAAGATTAAGGAGTCTTACAATAAAAGATTAAGCATTTGAGTCGGATTAAGAAAAGGAGATTAGTTCTCCATGCTTAGATCTAAACCCAATTCAAAAAGATGAAAATATTCCCAAATTACAACTTGATTAATTAAAGTGAGCATAAGATGTCTTAACCTACTTGCAAACATCCTATTTATAGTCTAACGTAACCTAATAATTATGGGCTTAACACAGGAAAGGCCCGTAATACAAAACGCCATAAACCCAGATTTTTCGCACCGTGCGAGTTCTGGTGTCTGGAAACTCGCACGGTGCGAGTTTGGTCCTAGAACGCGTCTTTCTTTCGTGCTTCACTTGATCCTTGGAAGGCTTTCTCATGGAACTTCTTCAATTCTTGTTCTTGGCTCTTCCTTGGACACTTCTCTCGATCTCTTGGCTTCTTATTCTTCACTTGAAATTATGCTAAATGGTGAAGCATTCGGAATTGGTTAAACAATGTGAAAATCGTCAAAAACCATCCCTAAATGTTACCAAATGAGCTCAAAATGGTGCCAAAACTTAGTAGAAATAGGAGTTCATCAAACACCCCACACTTAGCCCTTTGCTCGTCCCGAGCAAACTAGAGTAAACCTAATCACCACCTAGGCCAAGAAGTATGGGCACTCCTAATTCCCCTCTCCTCATCTCGCTCTTTCTACTTATATCGTCCCTCGACTAAGCACATGGTCACTCTTCTTCATAGCTCCAACAAGTGAGTAAGTGACCCGAATTCCACCAATACGGACCTCTCTTCTCTCACTCCCCCTCCTTATGTTATCCCTCTTCTAAGATGATCCTAAGTCCACCAATTCAACCATTCACCTTTTTCCCAAACTCATCACATCCTCCTTATTACCCCCCCTTATCACTCCGCTTGGTTCAACACAAGGCTACCATGGTCATCAAAGCCTCTCTTAATCTATCAATTTGGCAACCTCAAACACCTCCATTTCAACAATTCTCCAACAACTCACAACTCAACAACCAAACTCAACCTCTCCAACAATGCATAAGACAAGTCAAAACAATTCAACTCCACACAACAAGTATGCCAAGCACTAGTAACAAAGTAAGCTTCCAAATCCCCCCTCCCAGTCTTGGCATACTACTAACCTACCCTTCCGGCCTTCTAGAGCTCCACCACTTATGTCACCAACACTAAATGGAAATCGTCATGTATGTGACATGATTTCAAGGCTTCAAAGAGGTCACAAGATTTTTTTCAATTTTTTTTTCCTACTTCTCTCATTTTGCCTAAACCGCCCTTTCGGGTTTTCGGTTTAGCTCTTTTTCTCACCTCTACTCTCGTGGCTCGCACTCTTTTCTTCATTTTGCCCGAAGCGCCCTTTCGGGTTTTCACTCCGGCCTCGGCCACTTTCCCACTTTTGCCTAGGATGCCCTTTCGGGTTTTCATCTTAGCCGGGTTTTTTCTTTTTCTTTTCTTTTTCGTTTTTTTTAAAAATGAAATACAATGCATGGAATTGAATATATTACAATATATACATGATACCGACTCATGCCCACCCCACACTTAAATCTTCACTTTGTCCCCAAAGTGTGAGGTGAACACCCTAAACTCACTCACGAGTGTGAGCTTGAGGCACCTCCATAATCCGGAGGTCCTCCCCTTCTTCTTGATTCTCTTCTTCTTCTGAATCTAGCCATTTCGGCTCTTGTTTCCTCAACCTTAGTCTCATCATACCCTTGGTATTTGGTGGGGAATTGATGCATGAATTGAGCATTCATCGCGGCCACCACATCAAAAGTTGCGTTTGAAGTATAAAGCATCTCTTCCAAATGCTCTTGGTAGTGGTGGTAGCGGTTTTCGGTGATTCCCCACCGAGCATTCTCCGTAAGTTGCATTTGAGAAAGGGTAGACTCAAGGTTCGAGACACGGTTGGTGATGTTGGATTGCCATGTTTGGAAATCCGGGTAGTTGAATTGAGGGTCCGTGAAAGGATATTCTTGTTGTTGTTGTTCTTGTGGCATCTGGGGTGGAGTGAAATGGGGCTCATCAAACGGGGCATTAGGCATGGGTTCATCATATGGTGCATCATCATGAGGAATGTCACCAAAAGTCAAAGCCCCCCCCCCTCCACTTGTGGTTGCTCTCCACCCTCACCCTCATTTGATTCAACTACTTGGGCTCTATCGACCCAAAGGTCCACAAATGCGTCGTCGGGAGGCATATAGAAATCTTGTGCACTCCCCCACCCCAAGGGTGAGTGTGTGTGTGTGTGGGGGGGGGGGGGGAGGGTAAGAACATGTAGTGCTTATAGGTTTGCCCACCCATTCACCAAATGACCAAAGAGGTGATTTTGTCAACCACCTCAAGCATGTGTGCTTGCTTCAAGTAATGGAAGTCCATGCGACCACTACCATCAAGTTCATAAGCATTGGGTGGAAATGGTACACCCGTATTTTGCACAATCAATTCAATCATACCCCCAATGAAAATGGTCCCCTTTGGATCCTTTTGTAACTCAAGGCAACCACTCACAAACAAGTCAACCCAATCCGGTATTCCCCTCCCTTCCGGGGTCATGGACCATAGGCATTGTATTTGTTGATAGTTCATTTTTGTTGGTTCGGTCATGACCAAGAAATTGGTGTTTATGTGGCGGCTTAGGAGGTGCAAAACCGGGTTGGGAAGGGTGGTGTTCTTTGAGTTTCCATGTCTTACATCCCCCGTGATATCATTCCAAAAGGCACTCATCAATTTTTTGTCAAGGTTTTCTTTGATGGGGGCTTTGGTTATATGAAGGGCCTCTCTTACCTCATCATAAGTCAAGGTGTGGGTAAGGCGGCATGCCCGAAATTTGATCCCCGGGGTCTTGTCCCTTCCCAATTTCATTTTTTCCAAAGAAGAAAGAAACTCAAAGGTAACACCCCTTCGGCTGTGTGCGGCCATGTTAGTGTAGGCCTCTATTCCAACCTTTTCCAAGAGCATTCGGGCCATGGGAAGCATTCCCAATTTAGAAAGAACGTTTTGGTCCAAGAATTTAGTTTGTGCCACGGTTGACACCGAAGCAAACTTTTTCCAATTCGTGAGGGCCTTGTCTCGGAGGCCCTCCTTACCTGAGTATTCATTCTCATCATAATCCGAGGCTCCCTTGGGTCCTTTTGAGGAAGAAGCCTCGGTAGCTTTACCTTTGTCCATTGTAGAACAATTATTTTTCAGAAAAACACAATTTTTGGAAATGATTTGGGTGAGGCAAAAGAACAAACACCTAATATGCACTATAAAAAATGATGTGCTAATTAGTTATTTGTTGGAATAAAAACACCTCACAAGTTAAAAGATTGTTTGAGAACCAACTTCAACATAATTAAACAACCAAATTTCGATTTTGAAGCACTCAAATTCGAAATTTAGTTAACTATGAATGACACGGATAAGAATAAGGTTTTATACCTCCCTTTGATCCTTGTTTGTGTTGTTAGTTGATGAATGCTAACCAAGAATGCTTAAATTCGTCCCTTCAATCCAATTTGCAACTCCAAAAGTCTTCAATTCTTCAAGCACTCGAAACCCTAAGTCGAAATTGTCGATGGTTTTGTGAATTTTCTGCAATTACCTTGCCCAAATTGATGTTGGGTGATGAAAGTTGATAAAACTTGAAGGTTAATTGCTTGATTTTGATGATTTGAGAAGGGTTTGATGAGTGATTTTGAGATGGGTTAGGGTTAGTATGAGAAGAGAGGGTGAGTGTTAATAGAATTGGGGAAAAACAAATGGGGATGTCGTGGGAATTGAAGCTGAAACTGGGTATATGCAGTTTTCTCGCACGGTGCGAGAAAAGCTTTGAGAAATGTCGCACCGTGCGACTTTGCTGCTGGAATCATCTTTTTTGTTGCTTAATTCTTCACTCTAGCCAATTCTTTTACACATCATTCTTTCTTCTTTTCTTCACATATGCCCTTGAGTTGGTATCCTATCACTAAAACACACATTAAACCATCCTAACAAGCTAAAACATTAACGAAAATGCAACTGATTTAATTTATAATGCAAGAATTAAAGGATGCAATTAATTTAAACATAAAAAATGCAATAAAAACAATGCAATACGGAATTTAAATATGCAAGGGAAAGAAATATTTACAAACTTTTGCCGTTTATTTAACGTCGATGGCTCGACAAAGTTTCATCTTCATTAATTTGAGTAAATTGGATCAACAAGGTGGAGTGTTTCCACTTCTCCCACTTCAATTCCTTCGTGATAATGCTTAAGCCTTTGACCATTCACTTTCAAAACTTTCCCGGATTTCAAGCATTTGATTTCAATTGCTCCATATGGGAAGACACGAACCACTTCATATGGTCCCATCCATCTAGACCTCAATTTTCCGGAGAAAAGTCTAAGCCGATTTTGAAAGAGTAAGACTTTCTCTCCCACTTGAAACACTCTTCTTGAAATCATGTTATCGTGCCATGCTCTTGTTCTTGCCTTGTAAATGGAAGCATTCTCATAAGCATCATTCTGAATTTCTTCCAATTCTTGAAGTTGAAGTTTCCTATGAAGGCCCGCTTCATTCATTTGCAAGTTGAACGACTTGACCGCCCAATAAGCTCGGTGCTCAACCTCTACGGGTAGATGACACGGTTTCCCAAAAAGTAAGCGGTAAGGTGACATCCCGATTGGCGTTTTGTAAGCCGTGCGATAGGCCCACAAGGCATCATCCAACCTCAAGCTCCAATCCTTGCGGTCGGGATTCACCGTCTTCTCAAGGATAGCCTTAATCTCCCTATTAGAAACCTCGGCTTGACCATTGGTTTGAGGGTGATAGGCGGTTGATACTTTATGAAGTACCCCATACTTTTTGAGAAGAGCTCCAATGACTTTGTTTCAAAAGTGAGTGCCACGGTCCCTTATCAAGGCTTTTGGGAAGCCAAACCGAGAAAAGATGTTGGTTTTTATGAATTCTCCAACTACCTTTGCATCATCGGTCTTGGTGGCTTTAGCCTCCACCCACTTGGAAACACGCCAAAAGTATGTAGACATTGCCACAAGATGCGGGAATGGTCCCATGAAGTCAATACACCACACATCAAATATTTCACAATAGATCATGGGTGTTTGTGGCATTTCTCTTCTTTTTGAAATGTTGCCAACTCTTTGGCATCTATCACATGTATTTACCATGGCATGAGCATCTCAGAATATCGTGGGCCAAAAGAAACCGCTTTCCAAGACTTTTCTAGCCGTTTTCTTGGCTCCAAAATGCCCACCGCAAGCATACTCGTGACAAAATTAAGAATTGGAAGGATTTCGGTATCCGGGACACATCTCCTAATAACTTGATCAGCACAAAATTTCCAAAGGTATGGGTCATCCCATACATAGTATTTAGCATCACTCTTGATCTTATCTCGTTGGGAGCGAGAAAGTCCCTTTGGAAACTCTTGTAAGACCAAAAAGTTGACTATATGGGCATACCATGGTTCAATGGAGGACAATGCTAGGAGTGTGTCATCCGGAAAGGAAGCTTGTATTGGTGATTCCAAGACTTCTTGAGGCTTATCTTGCACAATTCTACTTAGGTGATCCGCCACCGTGTTAGTTGTGCCCTTCTTGTCTTTGAGTTCAACATCAAACTCACACAAAAGTAGTACCCATCTCATCAAACGTGGCTTGGACTTCTTCTTGTTCACCAAATGCCTTAAGGTGGCATGATCCGTGAAGATGATGACCTTGGCTCCAAGAATATAAGGTCGAAATTTCTCTAAGGCAAACACCACCGCAAGAAATTCTTTCTCGGTAGTTGTATAATTTCTTTGAGCCTCATTTATCATCGTCGACGCATATTTAATAACATGAGGTGGTCTTCCTACCCTTTGGCCAAGTACCGCACCAAGGGCATAATTGCTTGCGTCCGACATTATCTCAAACGGTTCATTCCAATTGGGAGGTTGAATTATAGGTGCCGAAATAAGCTTCTCCTTGAGCATATCAAAAGCTCCCTTGCATTCTTCACTCATGATAAATTCACAATCCTTTTGAAGTAGCTTGCATAGAGGAGCATCAATCTTGGAGAAATCCTTAATAAAACGCCGGTAGAACCCGGCGTGACCTAGGAAAGATCTCACTTCACGCACATTAGTAGGATAAGGCAAGGTGCGAATGGTATCGACCTTTGCCTTATCAACCTCAATCCCCCTAGAGGAGATCACATGTCCCAAGACTATTCCTTCATCAACCATGAAATGACATTTCTCATGGTTGAGAACGAGATTGGTATCAATACATCTTTGCAAGACCCAAGTGAGATGACTCAAACAATCCTCAAAAGATTGGCCATGAACGGTAAAATCGTCCATGAATACTTCAATAAAGTCCTCAACATGATCCGAAAAGATACTCATCATGCACCTTTGGAACGTTCCCGGAGCATTACAAAGACCGAAGGGCATCTTTCTATAGGCAAACGTTCCAAAGGGACATGTGAAAGTTGTTTTTGTTTGGTCCTCGGGTGCAATTGGGATTTGAAAATAACCCGAGTAGCCATCCAAAAAGCAATAAAAAGCTTTTCCCGCTAACCTCTCCAACATTTGATCCATGAAGGGAAGCGGGAAGTGATCTTTTCGGATCACGGCATTGAGCCTACGGTAGTCGATACATACCCGCCACCCATTTTGAACTCGAGTGGGGGTTAAAACACCTTCATGATTCTCGACTACCGTTAGCCCAGATTTCTTTGGGACAACGTGGGTTGGACTAACCCATTGATTATCGGAGATAGGATAGATTATACCTACATGAAGGAGTTTGAGTACCTCTTTCTTCACAACATCCATCATTGGAGGGTTCAAACGCCTTTGTGGTTGTCGGACGGGCCTTGCTTCATCTTCAAGAAGAATCCGGTGCATGCATAAAGTGGGACTAATGCCTTTGATGTCAGCCATTTTCCACCCAATTGCTTCCTTGTGTTGCTTAAGAACTAGGATGAGAGCCTCTTCTTGCTCCTTAGTAAGCTTGCTTGAAATAATTACCGGTAAAGTTTCTTCATTTCCTAGAAATGCATACTTCAAGTGGCCTGGTAAGGGCTTCAATTCAACAATAGGAGGCTTGACAATAGAGGGAACGAGTTTCTCTTTTGGTAGCTCTTCTAACAATTTGGAAGAAAGGAAGCAAAAGTCCTGGACAGGGGAGAATTCGCACCGTGCGAGTTCTGGGGCTGGAAAACTCGCACGGTGCGAGTTTGCTGCTGCCTTCCGGATTTCTTCCTTTTCTTCCCATTAGTCAAAACAACATCTAATGCATCAACTTTGCACAATTCATACACGGTTTGCACAATTGGTTCAAAAATTTCAAGAAAACACAAGGATGAAGTCTCGGATGGGTATTTCATAGACTCATATATGCTATACTCAATCTTTTCCCCCTCAAATTCCATTGTGAGGCGTCCACTGGATACATCAATCTTGGTGTTGGAAGTTCTCATGAAAGGCCTTCCCAACAAAATGGGAGTGAAGCCTTTCTCGGGTTCCATTTCAATCACATAGAAGTCGGCGGGGAAAAGCATTTCCCCCACCTTTACCAAGACATCTTCCACAACCCCTTTAGGATAGATATTGGACCTATCGGCCAAAGAAATGACCGTACGAGTCGGTTTCAAAGGCCCTAACTTGAGTGACTCATAAAGGTAATTGGGCAAGACATTAATGGATGCACCTAAATCAAGCATAGCATGTTGACAATCCAAGTCACCAATTTTATAAGGGATGGTGAACATGCCCGGATCACTACATTTTTGTGGCAACCGTTTTTGAAAAATTGCCGACACATGTTCACTAGCCCTTGCCTTTTTCATGCTTTTTGCCTTATTGGTCCACTTAGTAGTGCACAACTCTTTCAAAAATTTTGCATGCTTGAGCACACTACTAAGAAGATCAAGGAGAGGAATATTTACCTCCACTTTACGAAAGATATCATAAAGGCTTGAAGTTTTCTTGTCAATTATCCTTGTATCATTCAAAGCACTTGGAAATGGAGCTTGTGGCTCATATTCCGGAAGCGGTTCATTGACCCTTACTTGTTGAGGTGTAGATGATTCCCCTTGTTCTACTACCACTTCAATTTCATCTTCAACCACATCCTTCACCTCATGAACAATAGGAAGTGGTCTTGTCTTCTTAGGAGCCTTGGGTGCCTCTACCAACTCTCTACCATTCCTCAAAGAGACCGCTTTTGCTTGTTCCTTGGTGGGTGGAGGAATGGTGTGAGAAGGGAGACTCCCTCCTTGGGTGGGTTGAGAATTTAGTGTAGTGAGGATTTGACCATCTTGGGTCTCAAGGTTAACAAACCTAGAGTCGGTGAGTCGGTTTTGTTGAAGCACGGCGGTTTGAAATTCCTTGGTATTGTTTTGCATTGCCATTTGATTCATGGTAAGTGTTTTCATCATCTCTTCCAAGGAATTTTGTGATTGGTTTTGATTTTGATTTGGCTTTTGAAATGAAGAGTTTGAAGGCCCTTTTTGATTTTGATTTTGGTTTTGGTTTTGGTTTCCACCCCAACCCATATTTGGATGAGATTTCCACCCTTCATTGTAAGTGTTGGAATAGGGGTTAAACTTCCTAAACCCAATAGCCTTCACCGCTTCAATTGCCTCCTTCGTTTGTAATGATGGACACCCATCGGTGGGATGAGTTGGATCATTACAAAGACCACAAAATTTCACATGAGAAGCATTCCCACCTCCTTTTGTAAGTTCCTTCACCAAATTGGTAAGAAAATCAACTTTCTCCTCCATATGGTTGGAGCTTTGCCTTGAAGAGGATGTCCCACTTGTCTTCCTAATTCTCCTCCCAAAATTCATAGAGCTTCCTACCAATCTTTCAATCAACTCATTTGCTTCTTGGACCGACATATATTCAATCCCTCCTTGGGTAGCGGCTTTAATCATCCTAGCATCATCCTCAAGTAGACCACCACAAAAGTTCAAGAGAAGGTCGTGGTCGGTATACCCATGGTATGGGCAACTAGCAAGAAGTTGTTTAAACCTCTCCCAATACTCATACAAGTTCTCCCCATCCATTTGTTCAACATTACTTATTTCTTTCTTCAATTGAGAGGAGAGACTAGCGGGAAAAATACTTTTCTAAGAAAGCCTTCTTCATTTGATTCCAAGTGGTGATGCTCCCGGTAGGGAGATAATAAAGCCAATCGTTTGCCGCGTCCTTGAGTGAAAAAGGGAAGGCCCTTAGTTGAAGTTGCTCATCGGTAACCCCATTAGGCTTCATGCTTGAGCAAACCACATGAAATTTGTTTAGATGCTTGTTGGGATCTTCCGTGCTAAGTCCATGGAATTGGGGCAATTGGTGAATGAGCCCGGACTTCAATTCAAAGGTGGCATTTTCCGCCAAGGCCGGAAAGGAGATACACAAGGGCACTTGTGTGAGATCCGGGGCGGTAAGTTCTTTAATGGTTCTAGGCCGTGGTGGATTCTCTCTTTCACCATGTCCGTGTGGTTGTTCGTCCTCATGATCACCCATGATGATTTGAATGGGAATGGGTTCGGGTTCAAAGGAAAGGGTGCTCTCTTCCTCTTGGTCTTGTTGAGTAACGGGGTTAACTTCTTCAATAACCGGGGTGACTCTTCTAATACCTCCTCCTATCCAAGCAAGTGATCTTTGAATTTCCGGATTGAATGGAAAAAGTGGTTCACTGGAATTCCTAGTATTGACCATAAACAACTCTACACAAGAGCACACAATCAAAAGGTTCACACAAGTGATGAACAAGACACTATCAACAAGAAACAAAGATTAACTAACACAACTATCCTAAAAACACCAATAAAACACTAGCAAAACCGTTACCTTCCCCGGCAACGGCGCCAAAATTTGACACGCCTAAAACGTCGCACTAAAAGACGGCCAAATTAACAATTTATATACCACTAAGCACACTAATTAACACTAATTATAAACTAGTAAAGTAGTAAGCAAGGGATCGAACCCAAGAGAAGATGGGTTTTGCAATAGTGAAATTAAAAGAGCAATTAGAACAATTGTGACAAGTTAACAACAAATATGTAAAATGGGGAGGGGGAGGGGGGGGGTTGAGTTGGTTTTCAAGGACAATTAAAGGAAATTCAAACAAGAGTATGAGGCAAGCAATTAATCAAGAGTTTTAAGATGGAAATTAATCAATTTTAAGAGAGACTTAATCCAACCCAAAGTTAGGCACTTTAGTTGACAAAATCACTCAATCAATTCTTCTAATTAATATTATTGTCCTATTAGTGAGATTAAATCTCCAAATTCCCTTAATTAAAAGTCAATCACAAGGAAATCACACTTAATAATTGACCCAACTTATTAACTCCTCTAATGGAAATCACACACATAGATTAATTAACAAGAAGAAGCAATAGGAATCTAATAGGTGGAATTACTCACAATGAAATCACAATTAATGAGAAATCACAACTTAATCTCTCGAATGTTAATTAAGCCAAGAAGAAATCACATTCATTAGTCTAATAACAAGTTGTTGCAACATGAGATTACAAGGAAATCACACTTAATAAACCCAACAACATATAAATTAAGGAACTTGGAAAGATTATGCAACAAGGAAATCACACTTAATCACAATA
This sequence comes from Silene latifolia, assembly GCF_048544455.1. NCBI lineage: Eukaryota > Viridiplantae > Streptophyta > Magnoliopsida > Caryophyllales > Caryophyllaceae > Silene > Silene latifolia. The sequence continues at coordinate 381,640,548 of NC_133538.1, read as the reverse complement.
ATCTAACAAGGATTCCAAAATTAAGCAACTAAACACAAGAGATTAAGAACAATAATAATAATTAAGGAAAGATAAAGGAGTCTTACAACCAAAGATTACGCCTTTGAGTCGGATTAAGAAAAGGAGATTAGTTCTCCATGCTTAGATCTAAACCCAATTCAAAAATATGAAAATATTCCCAAATTACAACTTGATTAATTAAAGTGAGCATAAGATGTCTTAACCTACTTGCAAACATCCTATTTATAGTCTAACGTAACCTAATAATTATGGGCTTAACATAGGAAAGGCCCGTAATACAAAACGCCATAAACCCAGATTTTTCGCACGGTGCGAGTTCTGGTGTCTAAAAACTCGCACGGTGCGAGTTTGGTCCTGGAACGCGTCTTTCTTTCGTGCTTCACTTGATCCTTGGAAGTCTTTCTCATGGTACTTCTTCAATGCTTGTTCTTTTCTCTTCCTTGGACACTTCTCTCGATCTCTTGGCTTCTTATTCTTCACTTGAAATTATGCTAAATGGTGAAGCATTCGGAATTGGTTAAACAATGTGAAAATCGTCAAAAACCATCCCTAAATGTTACCAAATGAGCTCAAAATGGTGCCAAAACTTAGTAGAAATAGGAGCTCATCAGAGTGTCACTCGGTCGAGTGGCACTGTGATGTACCCGAAAAATAATATTTCGGGATTTCATCTTATCCAAACCCTTATCCTCTTCATTCTTCTTCTTCTTCTTCCTTCTTACTCTAAAACACTCTCCCCTCTCTATAAATATTCCCTAAACCTTCCCCTTGACCTTCAAGCTTGGATTGATGATAGAACACCTCTCCTAATCCCCGATCTACCTTTGTAAGTCGAAATCTCACATTTTCCTCTTTGTCTTATGTTAATCTCGAGTTAGGGTTTACTAAGAGAGATTAATTAGTATTTAGCTTATATAATATGAGTAATTAGTGACTATTAATAAGGGTTTCATATTATTGTAGTATAGACGGCATTGTAATAATGTTGTATGGTTTGTTTAGGGTGAGACGGTCTCATAAGACGGTTTTATGAGATGGAGTCATGTCGAAATCAAGTAGCTTGTGAAGAATGCGAAAAGGTAGGTTATCCTACTCGGTTTCAATTTTGGGTATGCATATTTGAGTGTCTTTCCCTGCTAGTACATTCATGAGTCGGTTAGTATGTATGTGGGATTCAATTCATGAACTAGTCATATGTTAAATGTTGCTCTTCCATTTGTCATGTATGGTTGTGGTTGTATTGTGTTGAAGGTTTTTGGTGGTGGTACTTGATTGTTGAGGAGACGTAAGATGATACGGTCGTTATGTACCAAAAATAAATACCTAAATATAACTAACAAAAGCTAGCGATATGTAGGGTCGATCTCCACAGGGAGGCGGTTTACTATCTACTTGTCTATTCTATCTGTCTAATGTCACAGTCTGGGGGTTTGAAATGTTTTAACTAAACTAATGAGGCTAAAAGCAAGAAAGATAAAGGCAAGAGAAATTAACAATAAGAGAAGGGAACTAGGATTTCGGGTCATCAGTGAACGTCAGTTAATCACAGTAAAGGTCTAGATCAGTCGATGAGTCGGTCTAGGGGGCAATGAATATCTCCTTTCGGTCTCAATTCACCCTAAAATGCTATTAGCTTAACTTTCGCCCTCACTAAAGCATCCTATTGTTCACTGCGGGTCTCGCCTATTCCAACCTTTCGGTCCAGGTCAAGGTTTACCAAAATAAAAAGGCTAATTGCTTCGAATCAACTAGCAAGATACAGTTAAGGGCAGTGATTAACAACATAGACTACAACAACAACGACAGATCTAATAACCTAATTAGCAATTAACATTCATTCATTGACTATCCTAATCCTAGCAAGAGAATTTAGCTAGACATAATGGTAAAAGAGATAAGAGCGAGAGATAAAGAAGAAATAGGCATTAAATAAAGTAAAGGGAAGGAATAAATTACAGCAATAATGATCCGGAAATTAAGAGAAGGAAGAAGCAGAAGAAAAGCAGCAGTAAAAGTAACGTGTGATCCCGGATGACCCTACAAATGACGTCCTAACTTCCTATTTATAAGAAAATAGGAATTATTTAACCTAATGACGAAAATAAACTAAAAGGCCCAACCCCGAAAGAGAATCCACTCGATCGAGCAAATCCTGGCTCAAACTACTCGATCGACTAAAAGTCTTACTCGATCGAGTAAACACTAAATGGCAACTGGTCGATCGACCATATAAAGTGCTCTATCGACTGATTATTTGGCCTAAAACCACTCGATCGACTAGTTAAGTACTCGATCGAGTGAAAACTAACTTCATCAGCTACAAAATCTCGTTAGTTCAGCTATGACTTGTCCTATTAACTCCCGAAACAGCTTCACGCATCCCAAGACAACAATAATTCCGCTCCAAATTCACTCTTCCTCCAAATGCATGCAAAACGGACGATAAAAGGCTCGATTTCACTACTTTCTGGTTCATTCCTGCAAATAAGACAAAACAAACCAAAGTAGCATATTCGGGGCATTTCGTAGCATAAAACTACGATAAATGCATAGAAATACGTGCATAAATAGGCTAAAAAGACTATATAAAATGCACGTATCAAATCTCCCCAAACCAAACCTTTACTCGTCCTCGAGTAAACTAAATGCAAACTAATGGAATGGAAAAGATAACTCAGAGCTAGCTACAAATGCCCACCTAAACCAATTTAATGCAAGCAACTAATACTTATAGCAAACAGTCAGATGCAAACGAGTTGTAAGATGTTTATAATAAAGCTGAACCGTCGAGCTTGGAAGACCTTTAATAATGGACTCTCACGGGTCACTCTTCTCTCATGAAGCAAAGGGTGAACATATATATGTAAGAGAGAAAGAAAAATAGTCGCTCACCTAAACTGCGACCCACATAAACATGCATGCAACTAATATGATAGACAATTCTAGCTACCAAACATACATTTCAACCAAACGAGGTCATGTCACAGCCGAGGGCTTACAAAAATATGGTAAAGTGAGGCAATGGGTAAGAAAAGGCAAAACATTTATGGGAATGTGGAGGTATAGGTGATCAAGCTAGTACCTAAACAAAACCATATGACAACATCCATTTCCAACTCAATTATGAATTAAGCACATATGCCCTTCATTTGGCACAAAACTCACCAAACCGAACTGAAAATACTCCTCAATAAATGTAAATAAAGCATAGGAGCAGAAACCGTCTCATCAAACAACATCTTTTTTTTCTTTTTATGATATTTTTTTTCGGTTTCTTCTTTTTTTCTTTTCTTTTCCTGTTTTTTCTGTTTTTTTTTTTTTTTTTTTCATTTTTCATTTCTTTTTTTTCATCATCCTCCCTTTCCTCATAGATTACCAACTCTGAATTTTCAAATACAAGCCAAACTTGGCACAATGAAAAATATACCGCAAAACATACACTAAACTAGCTTGACAAGGCAGGCTAAATTTGGAATGTAGCTAAGGGTCAACAGGCAAATTTGGCTAATGTGGAGTTAAATGGGTAAAAATGAAAGAAAAGGGAATTGTAAGCACCTCCCTGCATGTGACACCAACCACTAACCCGAATGTATGACGGCAAAAAGCAATTGAATTTCATATACGTGCAAATTAATGATACATGATATGCAAGGAGTATACTACTCACAATCCTACATGAAACCGGTCACAAATGACACCAGTTTATAAGGCTCTAATCCTTAGAAATAAGTAGGTTGCCAAAATTACAGGTCAAGTCTATTCGTTCAGCTAAATTTAAATATAAACTCGTAGATATGCAAAAAGACAATGCTAAAAAGATGATAGTTTATGCAAGGCTTAAGCAAAAAGACAATTGCAGTGCAATATCATCATAGAAATCTACCGTTCCAACTCAACCTACATGCTAAAATAAACGTGAAATTTTTGAAATTTTTCGAATTTTTGAAATTTTTATGAGATTTTTGATTTTTATGAAAATAAACAACAATGCATACTGAAATTAAACGTGACAACAGAAATGCAATAAAAACAAGATGCAGACACAGATATGGATGCATAACCTCCCCAAACCAAACCGTATAATGCCCCCATTGTACCAAAACATGGAAAGGAAATGCAAACTAAAAGAGAAAGAGAGTAAATACGGAAAGCTTACAAGATTGCGCGAAGAAGGGACCTCCCCAAACCAGCCAGCAACGTGGGAGGTCGCTAAATAGCCCAAATATCGTCACAAGAAGCAAATCCAAGTCAATAGCACTCGATAGCAGTCGAACAGTAGTCGATCGAGTGAACTAGGCGTCCAAAACTGCTCGATCGAAAGGAAATTAGTCGATCGAGTAGTTCTCTCTTTGCAGGTGCTCGATCGAGTAGAACAACTGCTCGATCGAGAGGATTTATCAGCAAAAGTGCTCGATCGAGTACAAAAAGTACTCGATCGAGTGATCCTCAGTGTGTTCCTGCAAAACGCAATAAAAATAGCCTGCAAACCAAAAAAACACGCGTAGCTGAGATAGTCTATGGTATGAAAATCATTTATTACAACTGAAATGAAATAAAAATGCAAAATAAAAACTCCGGGTTGCCTCCCGGGTAGCGCTAGCTTCAGTCAGGTCCCAGCTCGACCTTCTTTTTCTTCGAGCCTCTCTAAACAGTCATAATCAAAACAGCTCAAAGCGCGCAGCATTAAATCGTACATCTGCACATGTGCTACACAGAAATATAAGTAGCACCACAGTGGAATAAAGAAATAGGAAATAAAAATATGTAAACATTTAACTCTAACAAATTTCCTATGAGAGCTCCTAAATTTATCCACAAAATATAGGAGCTCGGGAGCAATTAATGATAATCTAGGGCTCCATTTCAGATTAACAATTTTGAAATGATACGGACGGCGAAAAATTGTTAAATTATACGATCTACTAGGAAGGGGCAAGGCATTACAATGCAAAGCATAAGTCAAACGAGGCAATTTACTATTTAAACAAACAATAAATAAATTATCGTTTGCTACCTCAGGTTGATCGCTCTCAATGACGGAATCATTGACAAAGGAAGATATTACCTCTTCCGTGCTAGGAGCAATTACCGACTCAGCTGCCTCTTCGTCACCCTCTTCAGTGGGTTTCAGCCCGTAAATCGCAGCCTCAAGTGCATCCAACTCGGCTTTGAATAGGGGAGACTCACCGTAACCGTTGTCATCATCAAACTCGTCATCCAAAACGAACCCAAGTGACGAATCAATGCTCTCGCTGGGCAATTCACTCGATCGAGCAGAATTATTACTCGATCGAGGACTTTCCTTCTGCATTTCACTCGATCGAGTGATTTGAACTACTCGATCGAATGGTTCTTCTGGAAATTCACTCGATCGACTATTATAAGTCACTCGATCGAGTGATTCTTCCTGTAGAGGGCTGAAATCCTCGTGTAAACTTTTGAAATATGATAGAAATTCGTTATCCGAGTCATAAAAATCATCCTCAGCATTGGGCAACACGGTTTCTTCAGGGGAAAAACCGCTCTCAGTAAAGTATACCTCTTCTGGTTGCTACCTATCCGACTCAGCAGCTAACTGAGCAATTTCAGACTTGAGCTTCTCAAATCGCGCACAAGTGCGTCTATCATCATCTTGCATTTGAAATGCAAGTGTTTCCAACAAAGACTTCAGCTCCGCAATCTCTTCTTTCTGTATATCAGGAGGATCTTGTTTCGGTGGCCATTGATAGGGCGGATGTGGCGGCACAACTATAGAGGAATGGCTAACACGTCCCCAAAGCTTGAACTCGTAGAGCGCGTCATTTTCTGCCATACAAGAAACTGCATTGTGCTCAGCAGCACCACATCTCCCGCAGTAAATCACCTGCCGCGCCATATAATTGGACATAGGTGACGGGTCAAAGGTACTCAAGCCTTCCCTTTGACGATCTTTCACCTAGAACTGTCTAGGTAGAACCCGTAAGGCCTATCAAAACAGCACTAAAGAAAAAGATTAGAACGGCCTCAAGGGAAAAATTCCCTTAGGCTAAAAACAGACAGAATTAAACAAATAAATAGTTGCCTCCCCGGCAACGGCGCCAAAATTTGATACGGTCGTTATGTACCAAAAATAAATACCTAAATATAACTAACAGAAGCTAGCGATAAGTAGGGTCGATCTCCACAGGGATGCGGTTTACTATATACTTGTCTATTCTATCTGTCTAATGTCACAGTCTGGGGGTTTGAAATGTTTTAACTAAACTAATGAGGCTAAAGGCAAGAAAGATAAAGGCAAGAGAAATTAACAATAAGAGAAGGGAACTAGGATTTCGGGTCATCAATGAACGTCAGTTAATCACAGTTAAGGTCCAGATCAGTCGATGAGTCGGTCTAGGGGGCAATGAATATCTCCTTTCGGTCTCAATTCACCCTAAAATGCTATTAGCTTAACTTTCGCCCTCACTAAAGCATCCTATTGTTCACTGCGGGTCTCGCCTATTCCAACCTTTCGGTCCAGATCAAGGTTTACCAAAATTAAAAGGCTAATTGCTTCGAATCAACTAGCAAGATACAGTTAAGGGCAATGATTAACAACATAGACTACAACAACAACGACAGATCTAATAACCTAATTAGCAATTAACATTCATTCATTGACTACCCTAATCCTAGCAAGAGAATTTAGCTAGACATAATGGTAAAAGAGATAAGAGCGAGAGATAAAGAAGAAATAGGCATTAAATAAAAGTAAAAGGAAGGAATAAATTACAGCAATAATGATCCGGAAAATAAGAGAAGGAAGAAGCAGAAGAAAAGCAGCAGAAAAAGTAACGTGTGATCCAGGACGACCCTACAAATGACGCCCTAACTTCCTATTTATAAGAAAATAGGAATTATTTAACCTAATGACGGAAATAAACTAAAAAGCCCAAGCCCGAAAGAGAATCCACTTGATCGAGCAAATCCTGGCTCAAACTACTCGATCGACTAAAAGTCTTACTCGATCGAGTAAACACTAAATGGCAACTGGTCGATCGACCATATAAAGTGATCGATCGACTGATTATTTGGCCTAAAACCACTCGATCGACTAGTTAAGTACTCGATCGAGTGAAAACTAACTTCAACAACTACAAAATCTCGTTAGTTCAGCTATGACTTGTCCTTTTAACTCCCGAAACAGCTTCACGCATCCCAAGACAGCAATAATTCCGCTCCAAAATCACTCTTCCTCCAAATGCATGCAAAACGAATGATAAAAGGCTCGATTTCACTACTTTCTGGTTCATTCCTGCAAATAAGACAAAACAAACCAAAGTATCTTATTCGGGGCATTTCGTAGCATAAAACAACGATAAAAGCATAGAAATACGTGCATAAATAGGCTAAAAAGACTATATAAAATGCACGTATCATAAGACGGATGGGAAACCATCTTGCGCTCAGGTCGTCCCTTGGATGTTCCCGCTCCAAGGGGGGGTGTGCACATTAATGGCTTGAGTCACGGAGGCACTCGTGTGTTTGAGGCACGACGTCTGGCAGGGGATCCGGTTATCTTCCGGACCCGGTACGTCTGGGTGTGTCCCGGTACCTTTGTGCGAGGTGTGGTGTCGTGGGCGTGTCCCTGGCACCGGTAGTTATGGGTACGTCTGGGCGTGTTCTGGTATCGGTACGATGATTTCATATTCGAGTCTCATTCACATAATTATTATGTCGCATCTCTACTTATCGAGTCATGTCTTATGTTTATGTATTGAAATTGAAGTTTGCGTGTCTGTGTAAATATCACCTATTTTTGGGGTGGCCTGTGTCGATCCATATGATATTTCCGATCATATGGGGAGTACTTGTTTACAGGTTAGATTTAGTAGAACGCGGGAGAAGAGACGAGCCGTGATGATATTCGAGTCCAGTATAGTTGATTAGATTTGTATAGTAGTCATGAGTTGTATTCTTTCATTTATTCTTTTATGGTTATGTAATTCACTAAATACTTTATTTATGATAATTGTTTCTTAATTGCAACTCCGATTTTACCGCCTCGAGAAACCGAGATGGTAGCATCTTCCAATTAACTTGGCCAGGTAAGTAGGGGGTGTTACAAAAAAAGAGAGGATTAGAAGCTAATTTAACCCACTATCTCTCTACCCTCACTAATTAATCATTAACCCCCCTAATCCACTATATATCATTTTTTTCTCATTAACTTCTCTCTCATCTCACACAATATCATTTCATCCCTCTCTCTCTCTAAAAACCCAATTAAATCAAAACACATAAAAAAACTCTATTTGTCACCCATACACACCTCGACAACAACCTCCACCACCCCGCAGCTCCACAACACCCACCGCCGACACCCATCTCCCTTCACCCCAACACACACACCCACCCAGACACGACCGCCACCACCCTTCTCACCAAATATGAGCCCACTGCCACCAATCAACCACCTACAAGATCTTGAAAAAAAAAACCACCCATCCACACCCACCACCACCACCTCCGACCACTCACGCTGTACTCCCTCCATCTTCCTCCATACTTGTCGCTACCACCCACCACCTTCTCTTTCCACGCACCTCCTTTATTTTAGATCTGACCACCACCACAATAACCACCTCCTCCACACACACACACACACACACACACACATACACGCCACCAACATCTCGCACCCTCTACTCTAACCCGCCACCTTACCCGCAACTAATCAACAACAACAACGCAGCCAAGCCACCAACAACAACTACCCACACGTCCACCTTCTACTACCACCTTCTACACCACCACGAACACCACAACAACCAGCCCTGAACCCGACGACCACCATGAGTATCCACCACCACCGCCAATAACACTACTACCCAAAAAAAAAAAAAACGAGATCTGGTGGTTTTTGCTGTGGGTCAAACCAAAACCACCACCTATAGATTTGCTGCGGGTTAAACAAAAACGAGATCTGGTGTTTTTTTTTTTGACAAAGGAACGAGATCTGGTGGTGTTTACACTCGTAAAGTATCAAAATTACACTTGTAAAATGTTAAAATTGTATAAATTCAATATTTTATATACAAAATCGACCAAAGTTACACTTTTTACGACTTAGAGTTATACTTGTAAAATGTCAAAATTGAATAAATTCAATTTTTTATATGCAAAATCGACTTTAAAAAATCAAAGTTACACTTTTATAACTCAGAGTTACACTTGTAAATGTAAAAATTGTACAAAATCAATTTTTTATATACAAAATCGACTTTAAAAAAAAGTTACACTTTTACAACTCAGAGTTACACTTGTAAAATGCAAAAATTCTATAAATTCAATTTTTTATATACAAACTCGCCTTAAAAGGTCAAAGTTAAACTTTACAATTCAGAGTTAAACTTATAAATCTCAGAAACTCAAAAGTCATTAATTAGGATTAAAAGTCATTAATTACAAACTAGAGAGAAAAAAGGCAATTAACGAGTTCTTATGTAATTGATTAGTGTTAAGTGTATTTTTTTTGCTTTCAATCTCAACCATCCACCTCCCCTTTTCTAATGGTGTAGATGAGGATTAAGAACTCAATGAAAGAGTAGGACTCAATTGAACCCTTCTCTCTCGCTCTCCCTCTCTAGAGAGTGAGGCAAGTTCAAATTAGTCCACCAAAAATGGTGAGTCCCTAAGTCTTAATCTAAGCCATTAGATTTTCTAGATTTATGGTTGAGATTTGAAACTTCTAAGCAATTTTTGGAATGAAACTTTAATGTTTTATAAGTGAAACTTTAATTTATGAATATAACTTTAATTCTTTACGATTGTAACTTTAATTTTTTAAAGACATTTTGTAAATAAAAATAAAAATTTATGTATTTTTGAATATAACTTTAATATTTTACGAGTAAAACTTTCATGCTTAAAAGTGTAACTTTAGTTTTTTTTATGTCATTTATAATATAAAAATTTGAATTTATGAAATAATATAATTGTGACTAATATTTATTTAATTTAACTGATTTTTGAGTGTAACATTAATGATATACGAGTGTAACTTTAATGCTTAAAAGTGAAACTTTAATTTTTTTTGGCCATTTCTAATGAAAAAAATTGAATTTATGTAATAATGTAATTGTGCCTAAAATTTATTTAGATTCACTGATTTATGAATGTAACTTTAATGTTTTATGAGTGTAACTTTAATGTTTAAAAGTGTAACTTTAGCCATTTCTAATATAAAAATTTGAATCATGTAATAATATAATTGTGGCTAATATTTTTTAATTTCACTGATTTATGAATGAAACTTTAATGTTAAACGAGTGAAACTTTAATGGTAACGAATGAAACTTTAGTTTTTTAGGCCATTTTCAATATAAAAAATTGTATTTATGTAATAATGTAATTGTGATTAAAAGTTTTGTAATTCTTGTGTTTTTATGAGTGAAACTTTAATGCTAAATGATTGTAACTTTAAGGTTACACAAGTGAAACTTTAATGTTTGCAAGTCATTTTATATAGTCACGACCAACCACCACCACGGTCCACCTATGACAACCACCACCATCAACAAAAAAAAAGCAACCACATCACCAGGCGCACTTCAACTTCCACCACCGTTACCACCACCAAACCCATGACCACCACCATGACACCTAAACTATCACCACCACCCTCTTTTCTTACATACAATAACAACACCACCACCACTTCCCTCACCAACAATAACCACCACCGAAAAAAAGGGATATGAAAAAAGTCTTAACAAAAAAAAGGGGGCGACATCACCAGCCGTCCGCAACACCACAACTCCTTCTGACCGCCAACCATAACCTTCGTCAAGATCTCAACAGCACAACAACCCGTCGACATCCACCTTTGTCTCTCCATACCCGTCGACACCCACAACCACAACATCTTCATTCTCCATTCACCACGCACCACGCACCACAAACACCAACAATACCAAAATCGAATTCGAAAATGAGAGAAAGGATGTCGACCATTGGTGGTTGCTGCCAGAGAATGGCGTCAATGGTGGTGGTTGTCGTGTAGGCAGTGTTTAGGTTTATTGTAGGGTGAGTGAGGGATAAGAGAGGCGGGTGGTGGTGGTGGTTAGAGAGAAGTGTGTAAGGGAGGCAGTATGAATGAATGAATGGGAAATGGTGAATTAGGGTTTTATTATTTCATATTGAATATTGGCCCTTGATTTTGTTATAATCTTGACCATCCATTCTCTTAATCTATTGGCTAAGATGGGGACTCATGGACTCATGAAATCTAAGGAGCTTCATTTGAACCTAATTTTATATATATATATATATATATATATATATATATATATATATATATATATATATATATATATATATATATATATATATATATATATATATATATATATATATATATATATATATATATAAGGGTATAGTATAGACATGGCAAATAGGGTCAACGGGTCGGGTTCGGGTCGGGCCAATTCAGGTCGGGTCATTTCAGGTTTCTAAAATATTCGGGTTAGTTCAAGTCAGGTCGACTCATTTTGGGTTTACGAGTCTGTTTCGGGTTTGTTGGTCGGGTTGTATCGGGTCAAGCAGATCGGGTCATTTTGGGTCGGGTCATTTTTGGGTTAGTGATTAAGAAGGAAAACGGCATTTCAAGTCTTTTGGGGCCAATTAAAGTTATGTTTTGTCGGGTCATTTTCGTGTTGGGTAGTTTCGGGTCGGGTCATTTTGAGTCGGGTTAATATGGGTCTATGAAAGCTCGGGTCATTTCCGGTCGGGTCGGGTTAATTCGGGTTTCAGGTGTCATTTAGGTGCGGCAGTTCCGATCAATTTCATGTCTCAGGTCAGCCTTTTCGGGTCGGGTCAATCGGGCCTGGTTGATTTTGTCAGGTCTAGGTGAGTATATAGGGGCGAGATCCAGTATAGGGTTGAGTACAAACCGTATGAACTAACTTAAAAACACAATTTCCAAAAGCCTAAAGTCAACCCCGACTTTCCCTTCTCATGCCCTTTACCAATCAGATACTCAAACACCACGCCTACTTTCCCTCTCCCTTATCTACCACCATCACCACCACTACCGGCCGCCGCAGCCTAGACGACCGCCGGAGTCAGCTCACTCCTAAACCGGTGACGGAAACCACGTCAATAAGCCACCCTCTTCTCCATCGTTTCCTTTGACGGCGACCTTTTATGGATTTACCGACAACGGTGATGAAGATCACTTTTTGACTCTAAATTTCCCGACAACATCGCCTGCATAGTTAGTTTTATGAAATTCTACTTCCTGTAGATCTAACACTTGGAAGAAAATTCGAATAATGGTGACGCGGTGGTTTAGTGGTTTCTGGTGGGCCTGTGTCGTGGTCGCGGGATAGTTATATGAAGAAATCAGTCATTTGGAGGTTTCTGGTGGGTCTGATAGTTATTCCTGGTCTTGTGAGTGTTTGTCGTGATGCAAATGGCAACAGTGGTGGTGATGGTTTCGTGATGGTTCTGAGTGTGCATGACTATGGCCGACTCCTTACACGGTGCCTTGGGGGTGGTTAGGGATGTCGCCGGAAGGTGATATTTCCGAACAGGGTACGAATTACCAAGATACCCATATTACTTACTCAGATACACTGGATATTACTAGCGGATACACACGCTATTACTACCAGATACAAATGTATCCCGTAGTAATACCGCGTGTATCCGGTAATAATACCGTGTGTACCCGGTAGTAATACCATGGTGTATCTGGGCTGGTATGTGTCATATTGGCAATTCACTAGCAGCTCTGCTATGTTAACTATTTCTGGGCTGGTATGTGTCATATTGGCAATTCACTAGCAGCTCTGCTATGTTAACTATTGCAAGAGTATGTCACTTGGTCTACATGAATACATTCGGAAAAAAGGCGTCTCTGCAAATAAAACAACTCTTGATTTATCAGTCTTGATAATGTATGTGCACAAATATTTTTTTTTGTAGTCTTTATTCTTCACCATCCAGTGAACAAGGAAAGACAACCAAATGCGCATTGAATTAGGAAGGACAATTTATGACAATGTAGTTATGTAGTTTGTCAATGTTGTGGAGTACTGTGTAACATATGAGCTAAGGCTTTATCACGGTTAATCAGGGGGTAACAATTTTATAGGTGCGGTAGGTGCAATGAGATAAAGGTAGGTCATCACTTATTTGTCATGCTCATATTCAATGACCAAGGCATCCAAGCTTCCAAGCAAGCTAATCAAGTTCAGGAAACCTGAACTGTTCTTGAAATCTCAGTAGAATTGGGCCAAATTCAAATGCTCATATCTAGAGTTTTAGATGGTTAAAATTTGTGTTCTTTATATGTATAAAATATTGAGAATGTCATATTTCTCAAGCACTTGGAATGGTCGAGTTTCACTGACTAGATTTTGCCTACCAAGCCTTCAAAGACTGATACGATTTCATGTCTCAGTCTCGACAAACCAGACCTGTCAGCACTAAACTGTTCATATCTCCCAATCCAGACACTGCCTTGGGTTAATTCTTTTTGGAGGTGATATAAAACTCAGTTACCTTTAATTTGGCTATTCATGGGCGACATATTTCAATCCGAGCAGAAAGTTATGAAGCCTCAAAATTGCGCCTGAATACTAAATTGTTACAACAGAGATGATCCGTGACCTACTATCACTCAGAGCGCAATATCTCGAATTATAAATCATATTTTCAAGTGATTTCAGTTTTGGGGGTTATATTACATCTGGAGCTTCGAAATGATATAGATTGGGCATGCTAACTCTAAGGAATCAGCGAGTAATCGACTCTGCAAGTAGGGTGGTATTCTGGATAGTTTTTGAATACATACCTTTTGAAGTCAAGCTGTGTAAAATACATAATTGTCCTTTTCAACACAACCTTTTACCATCCTAAAATGATATCATATGGAGCCTTAATTATCCTAGTATAATAGAATTGATGATAAGTGATGCAGGAGCAATGGGTAGTAAGGAAGGATTGGAATGGAATCTGTCGAAATGAAGATTATTGAACACTCGTCAGAACTGTTCAAAATGCTCCAGTATTATTCAAACAAGTTCACGAGATTATTTGACATCCAAGGTAGTGATGTCGAGACTTCTTGCTTAAGGAATCATATCCTAGTATGTTTAGAATTTATGAATAATTACTATAAAGGTTTAAATTCGAGTAGTAGTAACACTTTCCTAAAATCTTTAGAAAAGCTTTCCTAATTCTAGTTCTTTCCTAATCTTAGCAAGATTGTAATAAGGCAGTTTGCCATAATATGGGTCGGATTTCCTAATCTATTTAGGACGAGTTAAGGAAGTTTAGGGAAGGGAGGTCGGTTGTCTACTTAGTATAAATAAGGGTCATTGTATTCAGTTTTATTGAATTCAAGTTTAGAGATTAATACAAGTTTTCTTGTTGCTTATTGCATGCGAGCTTTGAGAGTCTTATTTCTTTCTTGCGAGGGATAGATTAGAGTGTGGTTGATCCTTGCGAGGTGAGAGTCACAAAAACCAGTCGTGAGTTATAATCAAATTCCTTGCGAGGGAGGAGGGAGTGTTCACGTCATATCTTTTAAATTTTCGTTCAAATACATATAAAAATCAAATAAACAGTTTAATATTCCGCTGCGTTTTTTACAAAACAATCCGAACAGTCCAACATACTGTTCATATCCATAAAATCGAGTAGATTTTACATCAATTTGGTATCAGGGCAAGGTTATTAATTTGTTTCTTAACAAGTTAATCTTGGGAAGTAAGGATGCCGGGAGAGGACGATTCCAGCAAAGCTACCGGTGATGGTTCAAGCACACTTCAAGAACAGTTAGATGAGATGAAACAAGCTATGGCCGAGCTAAAGTATATGATGAAGAACCTTCCAATTGGACGAGGTAGAGAACGAAGTCCAAGTCGTAGTAGGTCTCGTGGATCATATTCTGATGATGCGGTTTCCAAGTCCAAAAAGGAGAACAAAAACGATGATGATCGAGGTATAAAACTTGACATACCTAATTTTAATGGAGATTTGGATCCCGAAAAGTTTTTGGATTGGATTAGGCAAGCTGAACGAGTTTTCGAGTATAAGGAATACGATGAGCATAAACAATTCAAGGTAGCTATTCTAAAACTCACTAAATATGCATCATTGTGGTATGAAAACTTGAAAAAACAGAGGAAGCGAGATAAGAAGAGCAAGATTGATACTTGGGAGAAACTTAAGAAGCATCTTATGAGGAGATTCTTACCAAGAGATTATGAGCAAGAAAATTACCAAAAATTGCAATCTTTATCACAAGAAAATCTGTCCGTGGCCGAGTACATTAAGGAATTCGAGAGGATGATGATTGTTTGTGATCTTGAAGAGAATGAAGAGCTTAGAGTTGCAAGATTCGTCAAGGGTCTAATACCGTCACTTGCTTCGAGAGTTGAAGTTCAGATTTACAATGGATTTGATGATGTTTGTAGATTGGATCTAAAGTTTGAAAAACAAGACAAAACAAGAAAATCCTATACTTATTCAAGAGGATCAAATTCAGATTCAAGTTCTTATTCGGAGCCAGAATTTAGCAAGCCTAAGGAAGTTCAAATAGAAGATCCTAAAGACAAAGGGAAAACAATTGCTATGGAGCCTAAGAATACAAGTTCTATGAGGCGATGCAAGTGTCAAGGCTATGGTAACATAGCTAATGAGTGTACTAAAAAACGAGCTCTAACCACGCAAGAGCTTTGCAAGTTGATTCCTGAATTTGTCATGCCCAAAAAAGAAACAAATCTGATCGTTGATGGTGTAAAAGAAGAAGAAAGAATGGTTTATGATGTTGAACCATTGAGTGATGATGATCAACAAGAAGAAGTGGTTCGCAATTTACATCTTCAAACTAGTCCAATCAAGGAAGAAGAGATTGAGTTTATTGCTATTCATGAGGAAGAAGAAGAGCATGTCGAAAACAAGCTTCAAGAAGAGCAACTTGAGTCTTTCAAAGACGTTCACGAAGAAGAAGCAAAAAAACATGCACAGAACAGTATAGGTGGCTGTCAGATTGTAGAGATGCATGATCTTTTTGAAACGAACGGTGCTGAAGACTGTCAGATTCTGAATGATAAAGCAATGGTGGAAAACGAGATTGTCACAAATATTGTTGAACCATTAGATGAAGATGATAACAAAGAAATTCCAAATATGTCCAATGGCGAGTCCGACGATTCTCATTGATTACCAATCTTGGGTAAGGAATTACTACAAGATAATACTTGTTCGAATTTTCAATTCAAAGAACCGTATAAGTCGCCACTTGATATCTCCATTGACAAGAAACTATATGGTGGAAACTATCAATATTACTTCGTGAGTTCGATTGAGGTGGAGGTTCAAGATAATCTTATTATTCCAAACAAGTATCGTTTTGACTTTGCTACGCTTGTGCAAGGAGGGAGGTGGGGTGGAAGGCACAAGAAAGGGTGGTCTGAAGAGTATAGACTTAACAACAAAGGGGATGGTCCTAGAAGCAACAAGGGGAATGCTACATTAGAGGAGCTCGAAGGGATTCTACTTGGGATCGTAACTATTGTCATGATTAAATTCGTATGGTTTGTTTTTGATCCCGGTGGCATCAAACATCTTCAAAATTTGAGGGCAAATTCTCAAAAAAAGAAAGGGAGAATGATGCAGGAGCAATGGGTAGTAAGGAAGGATTGGAATGGAATCTGTCGAAATTGAAGATTATTGAACACTCGTCAGAACTGTTCAAAATGCTCCAGTATTATTCAAACAAGTTCACGAGATTACTTGGCATCCAAGGTAGTCATGTCGAGACTTCTTGCTTAAGGAGTCATATCCTAGTATGTTTAGAATTTAGGAATAATTACTATAAAGGTTTAAATTCGAGTAGTAGTAACACTTTCCTAATCTTTAGGAAAGCTTTCCTAATTCTAGTTCTTTCCTAATCTTAGCAAGATTGTAATAAGGCAGTTTGCCATAATATGGGTCGGATTTCCTAATCTGTTTAGGACGAGTTAAGGAAGTTTAGGGAAGGGAGGTCGGTTGTCTACTTAGTATAAATAAGGGTCATTGTATTCAGTTTTATTGAATTCAAGTTTAGAGATTAATACAAGTTTTCTTGTTGCTTATTACATGCGAGCTTTGAGAGTCTTATTTCTTTCTTGCGAGGGAGAGATTAGAGTGTGGTTGATCCTTGCGAGGTGAGAGTCATAAAAACCAGCCGTGAGTTACAATCAGATTCCTTGCGAGGGAGGAGGGAGTGTTCACGTCATATCTTTTAAATTTTCGTTCACATACATATAAAAATCAAATAAACAGTTTAATATTCCACTGCGTTTTTTACTGAAAAA